>NC_092349.1:87225211-87511019 GCF_963676685.1 Mytilus edulis | reverse complement strand
AACATTCAAGACTTAACTTACATGAGTTTTTTTTTATTATTATAATACCTGTTTAATATTTTTATTCGGAGTAAAAAGCATCGGTGGTAGAACAGTTTAATAATAAGATAAGAAATATATTCGATATCATAAAAGTTGTGATATTCTATTTAAACTATATGAATACTTGTGATTTCACAAACATTAACAGACATTTAACATACAATTTGAAGCAACTATTTCATTGCATAGTTTAAAATAATTGATTATGCATTCTTGGTTCGAAATAGTTTAAAAGAGCTGGTTATGTATTTTTTTGTTCCGATCGACTAATAAAAAAGATTAAATAAAATTTAAGATACTTTTGAGGCCAACCAGTTGTACAGTCAATTTAATAAAATGTAATATAAAAAAATTAGTCTAAAAATTAAAGTTAAATTGATAAATAAATTATGAATAATGTAATCGAATCAAGGAGTTGGAAAGCGAGATCAAAGACAAGGTTGAAGAGCATCGATAACAGATATTATAGAAAAACTTATTATAGAAAAACAAAAATTTTAATACAGAATGTTTGGTACCAATTTTTTTTAAACTCAAGCTTGCTTTCGAAGAGAAGTAAAACAACCAATTAACAGTCATTGGTTGTTGAATAAAAGCATGGTTAAGGTAATGAGATGAACAGTCGTCAGTGATAAACAGCTACAGACATCTACAGCCGCACACCGTTAAATTTAGAACTATTACTAAAAGCAGAAGCGTTTTTTCTTAAGAAAGAGTCTGTGTTCAGATCCTTGTAAGTGATACAATGTGGTATTTAAACCTAGTTTGCCTCATCACCTTCTTTGGTCTTTACCTACATTAAATATGGCTTAAACTGTTTGAAATTTAATTTTGCCATCTTTTAATCTACATACTGCTTTACCAGTAGCAAGTATGTATTAAACAATAAGTAGTGAAAGATATTACAAAAGCATGTAGACTAAATTATGGCAATGTGGCCATATACGTTTGCTAAAGTTGATTCAGAGGAAAATGTTAAAATGTTTTGTCGTCTGAGATATTTAGTGAAAACTCTGGTTCGCAAGGGCGAACACATTCGGTTTTCGACGGGTTTCGCGGACTGACAGCATAGATCCAAAGTAAGTGACTTGTTTTAAACGAGTCATTTTTTAAATATTTTTTATGTTAAGTAGCACAATAGTTTGTGAGTACTATGAGGTTAAAACAACATTATGTCGATTTTTTTAGTATTCACATAGTGATTATCATGTATTTTAATGACTTATTTTCAATTAGTTTAACAATATACAGATCATATGGCACACTGATTTCACTTAATTAGGACGATAACGCATAACAAATAAATGTGTGTAGTCAATAGTAGTACGAGACCCTCTGTTCACACATCACGGTTTATAATAGGGTTTGATTCACTCATTTTAGTCTTTTCCTTTTAATGTTCTGTGGACTGTTGTTTTTCGGTTCATTTGTTTAATTTTTCATTGTGATGTGTTTTTTCTTCTCTCTCTCGATTTATTGTATTTGATTGCCCCTTGATATATTATCCTAGTTGTTTACCTTCTGTTTACACATGCCGGTTCATAATGGGGCTCGATTCACACAATGTTTTCTTTTCTTTTAGAATACCTGATACTTTCAATGACAAAATTGAAGTATGGACAATATACTTGATCACAAGTGTAATAAAATGGATTATTAATGGTGTATTACACTATAGATAATGTAATCAATGTTTGTATCTATGAATATAAAAATCTGGTATACGTGTCAATGTTACAGGGAAAACGGTACTATTACATTTTCCCAGCATTAAGTTGGCCTTTTGTGTACCCAAGACAGGTGAAGGAAGTCAACTCAGGAGCGCCGTGATTTGATGTTAGGGTACAATATATTTTTTTATTTATCTATGAATAACTGCAGTGTTTATATTTATGATATAAATTCTAAAACCTATTGAAATATTTTCTAGAGAATTATTCGTAAAGGCTTTCAAAATTTTATAAATTTGCTGCAAAATGACGGTGGGCATGGAAAACATAAATAAGCTCCGTTGGAAATTTGTCATGATACTATTTGGCTTCAATTTTTAAAATAGAGTAATAAAGTACTAACACAACACAGTACTGTTTTATCCAGGTTTTTATTATAAAAAGTGGTAAAATTAGAAAATGTTAGTATTGTCGCCTATGGCAGAATAAATAGTACCGTTTTCCCTATACTCAGGAACATATATATACTGTTCCCAGCTATACTCAAGATAGCAAGGGAAATCAAAATTAATCAGACTTCAGTCATATTATACTATTTTGATTTTCATCACAAAGAATAGAATTTTTTTAACTGAGAACAGTACTGTGTTGAGAAAAGTGCTGAGTCATCATTATAAGTCAAATTGATGGATACTGATATAAAACTTTATTCTAGGATTTCAATATTAACTATATTGTATAAACTGCACCAAGCTATTCTTCTTTTGTATTTGTTTTCTCCTTTTGCAATGATTAATTCAATTGAAAATCCAAGAATTCAAGTCGCGACAAATATTTTTAACCATATATTTGCCTTTTTTGCTGTGTTAAATTCCCGAAATGCATCACTTGAGTATTTCTCTAGGCATAATAACATTTAAAATAGGAAATTGTGTGGTTAAGCTTGTAATGTTTATGGAGTAAGACAATATTTGATCATACTAAAAGCATTTTCAGTGTTAAAATTGTCTAATTTAAGAAAAAAAGAGTCCCACCTGAGGATAAATTTAGATAGAATTTGTACACTCCTATGTAAAGGATTGCTCACATTGTTGGCAATTCATGCAGCAAATATTTCAATAGTGCTTCATTTTGTAGTCTCTATCTTTTATTATATCAGGCATATATAATTTGTCATTTTGTACTGTCTGAGAGGACTTTTGTAGGAAATTAATGCTCCCAAGGGACATAATTCAGCTTTTTCATACATAAATACAGGTAATAAAGGCATCTTTAAAGCCTAGTATTTTGCATATTAAATATTTTAAGTGTCTAATATCTTTGTTTTCATCATCCCTTTGACAGAAAAATAGATTTTTTATATGAAGGATTCTAATATGACGTGCTTCTTTCGTTTTGTAAACAAAACCGTGATAAAATTCTCGATATATCTATACTTAGCGCAGATTCCGAAATGTACAAACTAATGGCTGTTTAAATATACCTCCCTCGTAAATCTACATGTTTCGTAACCTATGTGCAAACGCAATGCCGATTTCGCTGTGTTAAAAATTGCAATTGAAAAAGGCCCTTCAGCAAGTCAACATGGTGGTTCCTTAGTTACAAAATTCCGCGAAATTCCATCAATGTTTTTTTGCGCATAAACGTCATTTCAAAACATGACGTCATACGAATGAAAACGCCAAAGCTGAAGGTTTTTACGTTGCGTTAACCCTCCGAATTCGGATAATATTGCAATAAAATGAAGTTTTGAGTTAGGTGTTGGGTTTTTTCCTATTATATTGCTTTATTCACACATTTACTGATTTCAGCCAGTCAACATGGCGGCTCCTTAGTTATAAAATGTCAACAGTGAATTATACGGTAGCTAACGAGAAAAAAAAATGAAAATAAAAATTACCAATATTGGGTTAGAGAATTAAAAGAATTAAACACTTTTTATCTAGCGGTTATTTAAGAAATAATTAATGCAACCTCACATCATTTACAATTTCATATTATCACATATAATTTATGTATCATTTTATTCTGGTATCACCTTAGTTGAATTATAACATGCTGCAAAGGACAAGGTTCACCTAAGGCCAAATGTGGCCTTTAATTTCAACTTTAACATAAAATTTCAAAAAGACCATAATTTGGTTCTTAAATGGATCTATTTCAAAAGCCTTACTTCTTTGTTAAAACCAATCTCTTCATAGGAGTACATTATTGTCTTTAAAATCAGTATGTTTTGGATATATTGTAAAAATACGATGATTTTGTGCATTTTGCGGACCTTAAATCTTGAGGAAACCCTTGGCCGCAACTTAGGATCCTTAATATTCTGTAACCAAAAGTTGCCAATGATGATATTGAATCCCTAGACATAAACACGTTCTGGATCATGGATGGCGGCTAATGTAATTACCCTAAAAACTGTTTAGAATTATTAAAAAACATTACCAAAACTGACGTTACAACACAAATAATGCACACTTAAGTAGTCAATACTTCGTCATTTGTAATGTGATGTCCCAAAATGAACTTGTGTTGTATTAATAGTAATATCATAGCTATTTCTATTCGAAATATGTAGTATTTTGGCCTGATCATCAAAATCTTAGGGTCAATTTTAACCCTTCGTGAACTTACTTCTTTCAGTTGTACCGTCAGAGGCTCTGCGACATGCATAATCAAAACTCTTAACTAAAGCATTTAGACTAAATGTTGGCAATGTGGCCACATACGTTTATTAAAATTTCCAAAGTTGATTCAGGGGGTAATGTTTAAGTTTTCTGTCGTCTAAGTTATTAAGTGAAAAACTATGGTTCCAAATGGCGAACATATTCAATTTTCGACGGGTTTAGTGGACTGACAGCATAATTCCAAATTCCCTCAATTTTTTCACACCAGATTTTTTGTTTTATTAGTTTACATAATCGAAACACTTACTCATTTATTACATGCTTCAACATAATTTCCTTCAACATGTTTAGTTTTATTACCTTATTTCATAACTTTTTAACAAATACTACTTTTAATAGATTCACACATCAAAGCGTTTTAAAATTGCAGATAACTAGATATCCGTTTAAGATGAATGCTGGGATGAAAAACTAATCCAAGATATTTTCGTTACGTATACCAGTTAAAACTCACGATGAGCATATGCAAGACCGTGAAAAATTATGCTATTAAATCAATATGCAACGGTGGACTATTCGTCCCCGCGGGTATCACCAGCCCAGTAGCCAGTACTTCGGTACTGGCATGAAAATACGGATTTTTTGTGTTATTAAAATTTGCTGTTACAAAATATTAGAACTTATTATAAATTAAGGAATGTATCTCCCTCATGCAAAGCTCTGATTCCTTTCATGAATTTGACTATACTTTTTGGACCTTTTGGATTATTGATCTTCATCTTTTATATAAGCTTTGGATTTCAAATATTTTGGCCACGAGCATCACTGAAGAGACATGTATTGTCGAAATGCGCATCTGGTGCAACACAATTGGTACCGTTGATTTTATCATTAACAATACTTACAGCATATACATACAGTGCATATTGAAGGACTTTTGCGGGTAAGAAATAATGACATTATTCCATATATTTAAATATTTAGATATAAACTGTACGATGTATTCCTAATTGTATGATAAATCATCAGAATATTGTTACAGGTGAAATATTGATAAAATATAATAAAAGAGTATTGATACTTTAACAATTGACTGTATGTGTTTGTTAGGCGACAGTTGGTTCATGCATATTATCACACAATTCATTAAATGTAATTTTTATATTTTATAATATGTGAGGACTCGTAAAATTAGTGTATTACATGATTTGTATATGTATTGTTCAAATATATGAAAAAGGCCATTATTTTAAAATGTAAATCTACATAAAGTCATCACTTATTTTCGATTTTTTTTTTTTACAATTAGGTAACATTATGTCCAGCAGTTATGCAATCCTTTGAAATATGTTCACAGGCTAGGGACAATTACTGCTTTATTATAATAAGCATATCCTAGGCCCGAGGAAATTAATAGTTGAATAGTCAGTGATTTGGTGCTAACACGATTAATAACTCTCAGTTGATTTATTTAAGTGTTTCTGTTAATTAAGATTTCTTTTCCCTCATGGAAGGTTGACCTGACATGGATTCAGAGTTACCGTAACTCGCTTACTCGTCGCGTTATCACATATTTTTATCGTAATTAGATCGGAGTACTAGTACATTGCTTAGAGGTAGGTTTTAACTCCACTGGTTCTATAAGAAATTGTGCAATTCCTGCTTCACATCCGACATTTATTGAATATAAATATAAGTACAGCCTAGAATAAATTGTTCTACGATTTGCATTCATTTTGTAAGCTTTTATATTTAAATACTTTTTTGTTATTTTTTCCGATGATCATCAATTGTTTTCAGTTTTATAAAATCATGGTTGATATGAATTGATAGCAAATGTGACACAAATTTGTTAACTTAAAGACCTTTTATTTTTCGAAACAATGACAAATCGGTTTGGTTTGAATTTTTTTCGACATAAGGATGTGCGATTGAATAGGTTACTTAACTGTTGTTTATCTGGTCAAGGCAGACAACTTGTTGTATGATTATGAGTTGTTACCAGTGATTAAATCGATCGTGGACTACTGGCTTTCAGTTTTGAGTAATATTGGCATATTTACAAACAGTCTTCTTAACATAATAGAAACCATAATGAGTTACCCCCTCCTCCACCAACAAAAATACAGGCCAAAATAAAGGTCTAACAAATCGCTTAACGCTGCACCTGTCACTAACAGAAAGGTTATTCGCTTGAAACCTGATTATAAGTTTAAGTATCGAATAAAAACTTGCAAACTTCAAAGAAAGCTTAAGCCGTTTACCTTCCTACTAGATAAAACAATTTAATCTAAAAAAAAATATACAAATTAAATTTTCCATTTTGTTTTGATCTAGAGTATAGAAAAACGAGAGAGTTTATAGGATTTTCGGCACATAATATGTCTCAAGGTTTTGTGAATGGCTATAGTAATTCATTGTCACAGGGGAAAACGCTGATCTTTGACCAGACAGAAACTAACACTTTTGGTGTCTACAACACCAATACGGGCATCGTCCAAGCAATATCTAGTGGAATGTATGCCTTTACCTGGACAATTTGTGTAGACAGTAACACAAAGGAGGGTGGAGGATATGGGGAATTTGGAACAGAGTTGGTTGTTGACGGACGGATTTGTGGAAAAGTACATGCAGACACAGAAACTTACAGTGATGACGCCTGTTCTACTGGATTCATAATGAAATACGTCAGAGAAGGTGGAACTGTTTATTTCAAAAATACATCTAACCATCAAGGTCGTCTTTTAAGCAACGACGGTCATACACGTACAATATTTTCAGGATGGAAACTAAATTAGATAATCTTATATCAAGCTGAATGAAGATCGTGAAATATATATTTTGTTAACTATTTGTATACTTATTATAAGATACGTAACAATCCCGTTTATATCAACAATGAATATTACTTCAGCGACAAATTAAGATATTCAAATCGATATATCAAGCTGCGTCAATACTATCACCTTTTTATTTTTATAGTTAGACAAGGTTTTGTTTATATGTAAGTGAATATTATCTTCCTGTCTTTTTCATCAGTAAGTTAAATATATGTAATCCTCCCCTATTTATTTTATTTTTTTTAAAGTTGCAAACGATGATTAAAAGGACATGAAATATTTTGATAACTCATCTACAGTCATTCGATCGATTAATTCGTGATGACGATCATACAACGTTGTAGTGATGATTTCAGTTCATGTTCAATACAATTAATATCAATCTTTTACAAGTTAATTTTTGTTTTTGCAAACCATTAGTTGCTTTGCATTATTTAGCAATAACAAAAACAAGTCTCATCTTAGTTTTATGAATAGAAGGATGGGGTATATGCCGATAAGATACATGTAGCATCCACAATACAAAGATGGATCTCGTTGACCGAGTGGTCTTAGTATAAAAATAAAAAGATGTGGTATTATTACCAATGAGACAACTCTCCACAAGAGACCAAATGAGATAGAAAATTACAACTATAGGTCACCGAACGGCCTTCAACAATGAGCAAAACCCATACCGCATTGTCAACTATTATCGGCCCCGAAACGACAAATGTAAAACAATTCATACGAGAAAACTAATGCCTGATTTGTAAAGCAAATAATAACGAAAAACTAATATGATACACATCAACAAACGACAACCACTGAATTATAGGCTCCCGACTTGGGACAGGCACATACAGAATATGGTGGGGTTAAAGTAGTTTGCGGGCGCCGAACCCTCAAAGTAACCTAGACAGTGGTGTATCAGTACAACATAAGAACAAACTATTAAAGTCAGTGGAAAAGGGTGCAACTCATCAGATCGATACAAAGCAGACAGACATTTAACAACAACACAGACCGGATGTGGCAGGGTACTTATACATCCTTACAACAAAAAAGGTACCAAGTACAACTCTGAGAACACGCATATACTGACAGGTGCGTTCGATTCCAATCCTAATTGACTAGTAGAGTTGCCAATTTTCCTGCAAAAAGTCTGGTTCTCTTCTGTCACTCCGGCATCCTCCACCAAAATAAATTGGCCATTACTGTATAGCCTATAGTGGCGTTAAACACCGAAAATCGATCAATCAATCCAAAGACAAAAAAAACTCTTATGACATCATTAAGTTTGTTACCTTGAAATATTGTTTACATGATGCGTAGTAGTTTACTGAAACTCCGTACAAAAGAGACAACTATCAATGTACAAAAGAAGGGAAAGGTTTTAAACGGCAATGTAAATAACTTTACAGTTCTATCCAAATTGGACTGTTGTTATACTAATGCAGATCAGCTATTCAACAAAATGTCAGAATTGAACGTCGGAACAAGAGACAACAAACCAAATATAATTGGTATAACAGAAGTAAAACCAAAAGCTAACAGATATAAACTATCAACAGCGGAATACTCATTACCAGAGGTAGGAAATTACAAAATGTTCGAGAAAACATAAAGTCAGATGAAGGACGAGGCCTTTTAATGTATGTAGACTCCAACCTAGAAGCTACAGAGTTTCAAGAAAATATATTTATAAAGGTAAAACTTAATCAAAATGATAAACTCCTTGTAGGTCTGATAGAACCCCATCCAACAGTTCCAAGGAGTACAATGATTAGCTAGTAAACCTAATGTCAGAGGCAATAGATATGGGGTACTCCAACATACTCATTATGGGAGATTTTAATTATCCTGAAATCAATTGGGAATCATGGAACACAAAGGGGGATAGACCAAACAGCATTGAAAATAAATTTCTGGAAGCACTACAAGACAATTTTCTGTACCAACACACAACAAAACCAACACGATTGAGAGGAGCTGACACACTCCATACACTTGATTTACTAATTAAAAACGAAGAAGAGAGGATTTCCAACTTAGAATATATGAGCCCGCTTGGAAAAAGTTACCACTGCGTCCTATCCTTTGATTTTAACTGTTATGTAAATATAAAAAGAGCACCAAGAATAGCTCAACTGTATAATCATGAAAATTACAAAGATTTTCTACAACATGTACAAGAGCTGAATAAAATAGACTGGCATAATAAGCTTAATGCTAACATTTCCATTGATATTAATTGGAATTATTTTTTAACCATTTTAAAAGAATTAGAAAACAAAACTATGACACAAATAGGAAAAAAGAAAAATGTATTCTCAATAGACAAACAAACGAGAGAGTTAATTAGAAGGAAAAATATTCTATCCAAAAAAAATATAACTAAACAAGATCCAGAAACAAGAGCTGAATACAATAAAGTCAGAAACCAGGCCAAAACATCAGTCAACAAACAAAAGAAATTACTCGAAAAAGGATTATCTGAAAATGCTAAGACAAATCCTAAAGCCATATGGAGCTATATAAAATCCAAATCCAAGACCAGGGAAGGTATAGGAGATCTACATGTAGACACAGAAGATGTAAAATCCGAAAAAAAAACAGATGATAACAAACAAAAGACTGAAATATGATCAGAGTATTTTACAAGCATATTCACTAATGAACCACAAGGCAATATTCCAGAACCTAAGCATATTTCACTAGATAAGAAAATAGAGGAATTAAATATTGGCACTGATTTGGTTTTGAAACACCTCCAGAAAATAAAAACGGACAAATCACCTGGCCCTGATAATCTACACCCCAGACTGCTGTTTGAAGTCTTTCAATTTTTGCTGCAATCAGAAGGACATTAACCTTAGTGAGAACACACTTAGACTATACTAGTTCAGTACGGGCACCTTTCCATTTACAAAATCGAAAATGTACAAAAAAGGGCAACACGCCAGATACCTGGATTCAATAAATTAAGCTACCCGGAAAGATTGAAAAAACTTAAGCTGCCAACATTGTCATATAGAATGGTCCAAGAAGACATGATTGAGACATACAAGATACTTAACGGTAAATACGATCCAGAAACGAGTTCATTTCTCAAATTATTTCAAACACCGAAAATAGGCATAGCACAAGAGTAAATGGAAAAAATCATTCACCAACGATTCAAAACAAGTCTGAGGAAAAACAGCTTTTCAATAAGAATTGCCAAATTATGGAACAAGTTACCGAATAAAGGAACAAAAGCGCCATCTATAAACGCATTAAAAAATAGATTAGATAAGTACTTCGAATACGAAGAAATCTATTTTTCTGATTATCGAGCTGCAATAACCGAAAGCAACAATAGAAATAATAGAGATAACAATCAAACATATGAGTCTGGTGAAGAGGAACCGTGAGGATCCAGTACCGGAAAACATCATTAAGTATCATTAAGTAAGTAAGTATCGACTCCCGCTTTACACAATGTCATTTAAGGTGTCAATAATAGCAGTCTTTACTGTGATTCCATGCATGGTTGGTTTTCATATACTTTTGTAAATTATAAGGGCGAGCATTTACTCCGTCCGATTTATCACTTCCGGTGTTATTTGATATGTTACGTCATACTGATTCTACAGTAATTTTTAATGGAAATACACAGTCATGCAAATTGTCAAATAACAACTTTAGTCATGAAAAAAAGGTTAGTTTATGTCTAATTTTAATAAAAATTGAGATGATTTACTTCTTTTAGTTCAAAGAATGTCACTTCCGGTTTCTTATGATATTTCATACTGATTTAAAAATATATTGTAGTGGGTATTTTTCACATAAAATTGTTGAAATTCAACTATGACGACTTGTGATTTATAATTGACCACTTCCGGTTGACTTGATAGCAAATGTGAAAATGTATTAAATCAAATTGACATATGACTTTGACTTCAATGCCAAGGTCATGGGTCGTGGTTCTCAAACACATGACATAGAGCCTGTTATATTTGTGGTTCGGTTGTTTAATCTACTAAAACAACTTATTTTATTGTTAACCACCACCAATATTCACCCAGTGCTACAAAAAAGCAAAAAAAGAAACAAACAAGAATGTGTCCATAGTACACGGATGCCCCACTCCCACTATCATTTTCTATGTTCAGTGGACCGTGAAATTGGGGTCAAAACTTTAATTTGGAATTAAAATTAGAAAGATCATATCATAGGGAACATGTGTTCTAAGTTTCAAGTTGATGTAACTTTAACTTCATCAAAAACTACCTTGACCAAAAACGTTAACCTGAACTTTGCACTATCATTTTCTTCTATGTTCAGTGGACCATGCAATTGGGGTCAAAACTATAATTTGGCATTAAAATTAGAAAGATCATATCATAGGTAACATGTGTATTAAGTTTCAAGTTGATTGGACTTCAGCTTCATCAAAAACTACCTCGACCAAAAACTTTAACCTGAAACGAACGGACGGACGCACAGACGGACGCACAGACGGACGCACGGACGAACGGAGGCACAGACCAGAAAACATAATGCCCCTCTACTATCGTAGGTGGGGCATAAAAATTATAAAGTACATTACATACACTTACTATTTATTATTATACAATACTTTGAACAGACGATCGTCGGCTTGGAGACAAATCGGCTAAACAATAGTATAGATGCATGCACTGGTTCAATAAGTTCGATAACATTATAAATGTATAATTTAACTTGTTTCATATGACTTTAACTGTATTTTGTATTTTCACAGATGAATGAATAATTTTTGTTGATGACAACACTTACTTTAATGCAGTCACACTTAACAATTTCGACATGGGTGAAAGTATTTACATTTTCATTATATGTTTATATAGACGTTATCTAGCCGTGAAAATGATTTAAAATGTACAATGATTTAGCTGATAAATACAGTAAATTATTTAACGACGAGTTACGACCCATATAACGGTTTCGGTCTTACTATGCAGTCCAAACTTGAACTTCAGACCCAAGAATTCACGTATTTAGTTTTGTTCATCTTAACTGTTACGTCTTCATTGATCAGACACGGATTTGGGTAGAAACACACAAAACAAAACAATTTAAAGTACAGGTATCATGCATTTAACAATAACCAATAAGAGCTTTTTAATTATCGTTCTGTATTCTTACAGACGTAAAAAAAACAAATAAAAAAGCAGTTACATATGGGCAATGAAGAAGAATAAGTGAATAAAAAAAGGACAACATCATGGTAAAGGGGTGAAGTGAGAACATTCAAACAAAGGAGCTACTGAACGTCAAAAACAAAAATGAAAGACGGCGAAAAGACATACAAGTTCATACAAACTACCAGGCAAACTAAAGATTAAACAATACAATCCCAATCAAAAATGTGGGATGATCGCGGGTGCTACAGAAGGTTGTGCAGATCTTCCTCAACTAGTGGCACTATCTTGCATATACAAAGAATAATTAATAAATTAGTGTAATTATGTTCAGATAGTATCATGACTGAAATAAAAGTTTTTATAAGATATGCTGTAATGTCAGGTGACATTAAAAATATAGTGTAGACTTTAGTATGAAAGCTATTGAAAATGTCAATGCTGAATATATATACATAAATGTATCCAACAACATGTTATAATTTTGGAAGTTATATTTCACACGAAACCATACATTTTGTTAAGAATTCCCACGCGTAAAAAGTGCAGTTTGTTGATTAATTCTTAATAAGAAAGCTGATAATTATTTTCTGCTTCAAATATTGAGATATGAAAAAAGTATAAACGGGATTTTTTTTCAGCATTTGAACTTGGATTGGAATCCTTTTGCGTAATGGCCGAATACTCCCGATGTTTTCGTCTTGTCTCCTATATTTTTTACCAAGTTTAGTTGTAGGATCAAGTGTGATATGTGACGTCCATTTGGATAATTTAGTTGAACCAATTTCCAATTAACAACAAACTGTTTCAGCATTTAATGATGTTTTGTAAGGAATACTATCAGGTCTTGTTTTACAGAAAAAGTTAATGAAGTATTGTAAATGCATGTCTGACTATGTAACACACCTTCTTTATAATATTTCCCTATTAAGGTATAAGTTCTCAAATACAAAATCAATACTTCACATCTTGTAAATCTTCTTTATTTTTGTTTTGTTTTATGCTGCCAATCAAGTCGAATATTAGGTGGGTCTATGCCAGTTGTTATAGAGACTCGAATGCATAAGGCTATTTGATAAACGCCTCCAAAAAAGTCATTTAAAGTTTTAAGTTGTTTAACTTTATGTTCCTAATATTCATTCAAAGATGTAATATGTAGATTCAGGTCAAAGTGTATTTAAATTGAAATTTCTAATATATCCGATTCCGGTGTATTCTGGGATGACAAACTAATCCAAGCAACTTATGTTAAGTCAACCAGTTGTATACTAAGATAAGCAAAAGCAAAACCGTGAAGAAATATGTAATAAAAATCAATGTGCTACTTATAGGAACTGCGTCTATAAACATATATGTACATTGTATGACAAAAGACTTTTGCAGGTAAGGAAAATAGATAATTTTCAAAATATTCAAATATTGAATTGTGAATTAAAGACAATATAACCTGTTCATTTCATTGATAACCAGTTAATGCATATCGTCATTATTAAGTTAAATCAATCTACCATATATTCTGGATATTATTATAGTATTTGAAATGTGATATTAACGTACATTGACATATCTACATTGATTTCCATTTTATTATTATTTATATTCCGGTTGTATTTAGTCCCTTTACATCAGAAACTTTTAGGGTCAATTACCATCTTATTGATTGTTTGTTAAGAAATAGACAAAAGTATTCAAATGTTTTCGTTTGACTAGAAAGGCTTACATATACCTACAATCTGTCTTTCGTATATTCACAAGAAAGTGAGCAAGGAATTGGACTAATATATTTCTTTAGAAAACTGTACCCAACAAGCCGGATTTAGAATTTTGAATAGATTATTCATGCATCATTGTGCATAATGACTTTAAATTCTGAAATACATTATGTTCAATTGCCTGCTGACTTAACTATTGTTCAATTATATTTTACCAAGTGAAAGTATTGAGTATATAGAACATATACTATATTATATAAAATGTCAGGACTGGAAATACTGCTCTCAGCAACGTCACATTGCATAAAATAAATCCTGTTGATACCTCCCGATTATGAAATAAAATCTACGGTATCAATTTTCTTGCACCAGATGCTCATTTCGACAATACATGTCTCTTCAAAAACTATTTTCTTAAATACATGTATTACAGAATGCAATTCATTTAGACATTTAGTCGTTATTTTATCGTGATTTAAGTATTATATATGAAAGCATCTTTGAACTTCCAGCAAAATACGTCATGATTTACATTTTTCATATGTAATAAGTTTGTATTAAAATGTAGTATTTCCAGCTCCATTTGCAAATTTAACGAATTCCTAGTAATATTTTCGTAAGCGTACACGTCATTCGAAACTATAGTTATTATGAAAAACCACATAGGACCAACATTCAACTTAAGCATCATTCAGATTGCTTATGGCAAGCACAATTTAAAAAGAGCTTAAAGTATTTCATTTTGATCTAGGTTATATAGCCTCCTTGTTTACAGACACCATATGTCATGGAATACATGACAAAATCTTTTAAAATGGATAACAAAATCAATTCTTAAGTAACAAGTGGAATATGAAACAAGTGTTATCGTCATGATAAATGGGTTTTTGTAAACTTAAGTTAACTGAAACTGTACAGGAAATATACAAATATGTATAAATTGTTTCGTGTTTTAGCTGCATAATGAGTGACCGAAAAGCTGTTGTTAAGAATGCTGATATGTCAGAGGATATGCAACAAGATGTTGTTGACTGTTCTACACAAGCTCTAGAGAAATTCAACATTGAAAAAGACATTGCTGCATACATTAAAAAGGAATTCGATAGGAAGTATAACCCAACATGGCACTGTATCGTTGGACGGAATTTTGGCAGTTATGTTACACATGAGACCAAACATTTTATATATTTTTACTTGGGACAAGTTGCAATTCTGTTGTTTAAATCTGGTTAATAAAGGAAATTCAGTTTACAATTAAACATATTTAAAACGCATAAGAAATCGTTGTCATACTTGCAGAACTTGTTTGAACTTGGACCAAATTTGAAAATAACTATACTTTTTTTACATATATATGGCCGTTAGTTTTCTCGTTTGAATTGTTTTACATTGTCTTTTTGGGGCCTTTTATAGCTGACTATGCGGTATGGGCTTTGCTCATTGTTGAAGGTCGTATGGTGACCTATAGTTGTAAATGTCTGTGTCATTTCGGTCTTTTGTGGATAGTTGTCTCATTGGCAATCATACCACATCTTCTTTTTTATACCAATTATAAAAACAAAACACAAATGATATAAGTAACACAAACAAAACAAATTCTCGTTCTTCTGTGCTGTGGTTGGTGCGCATTTTTGAATTTTCCATTATCAAATACGCTCATGGACTTGTTCCATGTCCCTATATGTGTTTGTCGCTATGATGGACTACTTACCTACCCGTATGTTGCATGGAAGAGAGAATCATCTAAATGTTAAAACTGTCAAATATATATAAATGCATTGAGAGATACCTTATAAAAATGAACCTTATTTACAGGCTGAAATGTACTAAACTGTTCCGTATTTTTTTTAGTTATTGAAATTCTGACTTTAAATTTACCGTTAGATGTTTTTTGCGCTGTTTATCTTTTAAAAGAGGGACGAAAGATACCAAAGGGACAGTCAAACTCATAAATCTAAAATAAACTGACAACGCCATAGCTAAAAATGAAAAAGACAAACAGACAAACAATAGTACACATGACGCAACATAGAAAACTAAAGAATAAACAACACGAACCCCACCAAAAACTAGGGGCGATTTCAGGTGCTCCGGAAGGGTAAGCAGATGTATGTAATAACAAATCCGGTAAATAGTCTAATTCGGTAGGTCACATTCATGAAAGGTAAGGGGATTGTAGTTACGACTTAAGGAACATGTTCGATATCATTTGTGAAACGGTTATTCAATAACGGTCAACCAACTCGTGACGGCGTCCGTAAAATTAACGAAGGGATGATTTCAACTTCACCATTTGGAACTCTTGGTTTAATAGTGTCCTTGTGAGCAGCAACCCTCTATCAAGAAAATCATGATAGGAAATGCAAGCACGGGAATATCGTATCAATTGGGAGATATATACCACGTATGCAGCTGCTACTGGAATGTTGCTACTTAGAAATGGAAAGTTCACAATTGGAAAGCTGAAATCATCTCTTTTGTCGTAAAGTTGTTTTCAGCCGACCTTCATTGTCAATTTCTAGATGTAAGTCAAGATATGAGGCCGACTTAACTGTATCTGTAGTATCCTTTATCTCTAGTTCGATGTGATAGATGCATTCCACATAGTCACCAAAGTTTGCATTATTTAGTGAAAGAACATCCTCTATATAGCGGAAAGTAGAGTTAAAGGATATTGCTAACTTCTTGTCTTTCTTCCTAAGAAGTTCCTGATTGAAATCAGCCTCATAATAATAAAAAAAACAAGTCGGCAAGTAGAGGGGCACAATTTGTTCCAATTGGAATGCCGACAGTTTGTTGAAAAACACGTCGTCCGAACGTAACAAATATGTTGTCAATCAAGAAATCAAGCATCTTGATAATATCAGTTTCAGAGATTTTTTTGTTTGAATCAGAGTAATCCTTTACAAAGTATGATTAATCCCTCCCTAAGACAAAATACTTGTATCTTCGTTGGCCATTCTTCATACAATCTACCTAGAAGTTCACCAGACAATATACCGTATATAACATTGTTTTATGGCATAATGTCATCATCAGATAATAAAGTCTTGAACCTAAATGTTTTCCTCCGCATTCTGAGCGAGTTTTGTTGTACAACTCCCCTTTACACTTTACATTCCTCTGAGCGAGATAAAATGATGAAAGGCTTAGTACTTAAAAAAAACTGTTTTAATCCTTACTCGTGTAAATGTGACAATCACAAACGCAGTTTGCGTTTACTTTATCTCAGGTATGTTTACTTGTGATTTAATGATACAATAACAAATTAGTTGATATCTCTTGTCCAACATTTAATCACATCTGGTTATTATACAATCATTACATGGTATTTCTATATACTAAATAGAGGCATGACCAAAAAATAAACAACACAGAATTCATAGGCGAAGGCCAATTGCTAAAAAAGAAAAAGACCAAAAGACACATACAAAAGTGGACAAAACACAACCAAGAAAACTTAATACTGAGCATGCAACACGAACGCCTCCAGAAATTGGGGGTAATCTCAGGTGTTCCAGAAGGGTAAGCTGATTCTGGTGGCATCCGTTGTATTGCTCATGTAAGTATCAACTTAGTGATAAGTCTTTTTCGGGAGAAAGGGGACGGGATTGTAGTTAACACAAATGGAACATATCCGTCGTCATCTGTGAAACATATATTCCATACCGACCATCCGACTCGTGATGGCGTGCGTAAAATTTCGGGGTAATGATTTTATTTTATGTTCAGATTCAGAACACATAAAAATGAGTTACAAGTAAACAAACACTGTATGTTCTGTAGTTTAATCGGCAATACCTTTCCTGAACAGTTTTTGGGTTATGGATGTTTTTGATTTTAGACATATTTTATCAATTAAGATATGAAAATGATTGAGCAATACGCACAGCTTATTAAAGTTCTATATACATTACATTAACAAGGTATTAATCATAACTTAACAACTTTTAAAAAACATAGTAGAACTCAGCACACATAAACAAATACATACTAACAGTAGTACTTAGAAAATATATATTATATGTAAGTATGTGACCAATTAATCTTCGGTTATTCAAAGTACATAGAAACTTGTATATATAAACACCCTTTATATTTTATTGGTAATATTTATTAACAATAAGGTTTCGAAAAAAAACAGACCAGATTTAGTGGAATAGATTAAATTAAAACAAAGGAGTACCACAGATATATTTCTGAACAGATTTTGAAAAAGCGATATTGTGTGTTCGTGTTTTGAGATTCCATGTACATTTTGGCAGTGCTTGCGATGACGATTATATCAAACGTTACACATTTTATTTTCGTTTCCAAAATTTCTCTCTGTATTTTTTTCGCATATTGAAATTATTCGTTTTTAAAATTTCTGTTATTGCCAGCAAAATCATGATTTCACCTTTACCAGTAGAAACTAAGGCAAATATCACAATGTAATTTGTCTTTCAAACCCACATCCTGAATAAACGATCTAAATAGTATATAAAATATAATTGCATACATAGTTACTGCTATTGAAATCCGTCACAGATGAATAAACTGTTTATAATGATGTAAATACATTCCTTGTATGTCGTCACACATAACAGTTTTGATATGGATGAACATAATTTCATACTTATTTCATATTGATGGCGATTACATAGGGGAAAAAGTCATCCATCCGAGGAAAATATTGATTATAAAATGTATCTATTACTAATGGCAAAGGTAAATACAATATGTATTTTAAAAGAAATACATTAGTTATCTGTAATTTCAAATGACAAAAAGTGGCCGATGTCACTTAATATACCAGATAATATGAATCAAGCATATAGTATTTTGGTACTGTTTTTGTAAATTTTATTGTATCTGTTCTTTTCTTCTTTGAGCACACGGGATAACATCACCCTCTTTTTAATGCTTTATTGGTACACTGAACTGACCAGAAAATATTACCAATCCATGGTCAATATAGTGTTTTATTTCCATTGGTACTTGATTTAAATGGCAAAGCTTATGACATTCTATCGGTGCTATTTGATAATAAATTATTGATGAAAATAGAACTGAAAATCAAGACTTAACTTACATAAGCTTTTTTATATTGTAATACATAGTTAAATATTTTATTCGGAGTAAAAAGCATCGGTGGTTTAATAATAAGATATGAAATATATTCAATATCATAAAAGTTGTGATATTCTATTGAATTTTATGAATACTTGTGTTTTGACAAACAGTGAACAGACATTTAACATACAATTTGATTTCATTGCATAGTTTATAATAATTGATTATGCATTTTTGGTTCGAAATAGTTTAAAAGAACTGGTTATGCATTGTTAGGTTCGGATCGACTAAAAAGAAAGATTTAATAAAATTTCAGATTCTTTCGAGGTCAACCAGTTGTACAGTTAATTTAATAAAAATTAATGGCGTACCATTATAAAAAATAGAAAAAATAAAGTTAAATTGATAAATAAATTACAAATAAACAAACGGTGGTAATGAAATGAAGCGGATAATGTTAAATGTGAAGAGTCAAAATTAATTTTATGGTTCAATCAATTCAAAAAAATAAATTATTGCCATTCATTATAAATAAATTTCTATCAAAAATAAGGCTCAAAGATGTATATTAATACGAATAACAACGTACACAGATGTTTGCGTATGAATACACAACGTTAGAGTGGGCGTGTCGCCATACAAATTGATAACATTGAAAATAAAGCTAATTCTTTTAACCAATCAGAAGACAGTAAATGCACCAAATTTATTTATTATAGAAAAACAAGAATTTTAATAGAGAATGTTTGGTACCATTTTTTTAAAACTCAAACTTACTTGCGAAGAGAAGTAAAACAACAAATTAACAGTCATTGGTCGTTGAATAAAAGCATGGTTAAGGTAATGAGATGAACAGTCGTCAGTGATACAGTGAACAGCTACAGACATATACAGCCGGGCAACGTTAGATTAAGAACTATTACTAAATGGAGAGGCGGGTTTTTTTGTAAAGAAGATTCTGTGTTCATATCCTTGTAAGTGGTATTTACATATGGTTTACATCACCACCTTATTTGGTCTTTACCTACATTAAATATGGCTTAAACTGACTGAAATTTATGTTTTTCATCTTTTAATCTTCATACTGCTTTACCAGTAGCAAGTATGTATTCAACAGTAAATAGTGAAAGATATTACAAAAGCATGTAGACTAAAGTATGGCAATGTGGCCACATACGTTTGCTTAAGTTTGCAATAGTTGATTCAGAGGAAAATGTTAAAATGTTTTGTCGTCTGAGACATTAAGTTAAAACTATGATTCGCAAGGGCAAACACATTCAATTTTCGACGGGTTTCGCGGACTGACAGCATAGATCCAAAGTCCCTGACTTGTTTTATATAGGTCATTTATTAATTAGTTTGTAAGTACTATGATGTTAAAACAACATTTTGCTGATTTTATTTAGTAATTACATAGTGATTATCATGTATTTTAATGACTTATTTTTAATTAGTTGAACAATATACAGATCCTATGGCACACTGGTTTCACTTAATTAGGACGATACGCATAAACCGATTTACCGCATAACAAATAAATGCGTGTAGTCAATAGTAGTACGAGACCTTCTGTTTACACATCACGGTTTATAATAGGGATTGATTCACTAATTTTGTGTCTTTTCTTTTTAATGTTCTGAGGACTGTTATTTTTCGGTTTATTTGTTTAATTTTCCATTGTGATGTGTGATTGCCTCCCTCTCGATTTATTGTATTTGATTGCCCCTAGGTATATTATCCTAGTTGTTTACCTTATGTGTACACATGCCGGTTCATAATGGGGCTCGATTAACTCAATGTTTTCATGTGTTAGAATACCAGATACCTTCAAAGACAAAATTGAAGTATGGACTATATACTTGATCACAAGTGTAATAAAATGCATATTATAATATTTTTAATGGTGTATTAAACTATAGATAATGTAATCAATGTTTGTATCTATAAAGATAAAAATATGGTATATATGTCAATGTTACAACTATCCCTCATAAGAACGATGGAGGTAAACAATAAGATTAGTGTACGGCTTTTATCAATAAGCAAATCTAACACTGTATATAAGTTATAAACGGCTATTGTATAACAAAGTATTAAGCAGCAAATCAAACAGGTATATATGTTGATCAGTCTTTAGTTTTCTATGTTGTGTTTTGTAGTATTTCTTTTTTTGTCATGGCGTTGTCAGTTTGTTTTCGACTAATTAGTTCGAATATCTCTTTGGCATCTTTAGCCTCTCTCTTAAAGAATATTAAACCCTATAGAAGGCCAATTATAATAAAAAAAAGACGATTGAAAACGCACGACGATATATTACTGTAAATACATTTAACTATTGCTATCCTTTGCCTTGAGAACAGAGCTAGGAATCTATATCTATTAAACAATGTACTATTTCAGCATTTAAGTATATTTTATGAAGGGTTCTGATATGACGTGCTTCTTTCGGTTTGTAAACAACACCATAAAATTCTCGATATATCTATACTTAGCGCAGACTCCGAGATGTACAAACTAATGGCTGTTAAAATATACCATCAACATAGATCTACATGTGTCGTAACCTATATGCAAACGCAATGCCGATTTCGCTGTGTTAAAAAATGAAATTGAAAAAAAAACCTACAGAACCTTTATTCTTATTCTGATGCATATCAAAAAGAAATTATGCATTAGAGCTCGGATAAATATACACAATAAAAATAAAATAAAATGCCGCGAAATTCCATTAATGTTTTTTACTCATTAACGTCATTGCAAAACATGACGTCATACGAATGAAAACGCCAAAGCTGAAAGAAGGCCTTAAATAGGACAAATACGGTTATTAAAAAACTGGAGCGAGGGTCGGTATACCGTGTGTGTGGCTGTTCTATTTTACCCCATGTTAGGTAAATCTAAAAATTCTAATAATTCTGTAGCTTGCATGAATTATTTCTTAAATAACCGCTAGATAAAATGTGTTTAATTCTTTTAATTCTCTAATACGGTTTTTAAAAAACTGAAGCAAGGGTGGGTATGCCGTGTGTGTGGTTGTTCTATTTTACCCCCTGTTAGATAAATCTAAAAAATTCAAATAATTCTGTACCTTGCATGAATTATTTCTTAAATAACTGCTAGATAAAATGTGTTTAATTCTTTTAATTCTCTAACCTAATATTTGAAATTTTTAATTTACATTTTTATTCTTGTTAGCTACCGTCTAATTCACTGTTGACATTTTGTAACTAAGGAGCCGCCATGTTGGCTATCTGAAATCCGTAAATGTGCGAATAATGCAATTGAATAGGAAAAAAGCTATCAGGATTAAATTCGAATATCATTGCCCAGGCCATGTGTAAATTTGCAACAAATCTATGGCTTGCATGCATTATTTCTTAATTATACCAAGTCTTGTAATATAATAACATTAAATTAAGTAATGTTAACAATCGTGGCCAGTTATCTGGTTTATCTCACATTATTTACAATTTCCACAAATAGTTATAACATGCTGCAAAGGACCAAATTCACATAAGGCAAAATGTGGCCTTTATTTTCAACGTTATCATCAACGTTCAAAACGGCCATAATTTGGTTCTTAAATGGATCTATTTCAAACGCCTAACTTATTTGTTAAAATCAATCTCTTAATAAGAGTTAATTTTTGTCCTCAAAATCAGTATATTTGGGATATATTGTAAAAATACGATGATTTTGTGCATTTTGCGGACCTGAAAGCCCGAGAAAACTCTTGGCCGCAGGTTAAAATCCTAAATATTCTGTAATCAAAATTTACCAATGATGATATTGAATCCCTTGACATAAACACGTTCTGGATCATGGATGGGCGGCCAATGTATATTACCCTATAAAACGGTTTAGAATTATTAAAAACAATTTACCACAACTGACGTTACAACACAAATAATGGACACTTAAGGAGTCAATACTTCGTCATTTTTAATGTGATGTCCCAAAATGAACTTATTTTGTATTAACAGTAATATCACAGCTATTTCTATGTGAAATATGTAGTATTTTGGCCTGATCATCAAAACCTCAGGGTCAATTTTAACCTTTCGTGAACTTATTTCTTTCAGTTGTACCGTCAGTGGCTCTCCGGCAGCCATAATCAAAACTCAAGCATGTAGAATAAATTAAGGCAATGTGGTCACATACGTTTCATAAAATTTGCAAAAGTTGATTCAGGGGGTAATGTTTAAGTTTTCTGTCGTCTGAGGTATTAAGTGAAAAACTATGGTTCGAAGAGGCGAACATATTCGATTTTCGACGGGTTTATCGGACTGACAGCATAGTTCCAAATTACCTACATTTTTTCACACCAGAATTTTTTTTTTTTAATTATTTTACATATTCGAAACTCTTACTCATTTATTACATGCTTCAACATAATTTCCTTCAACATGTTTTGTTTTATTACAGTACCTTATTTCATAACTTTTAAACTAATAATACTTTTAATAGATTTTATGAATTTTTATGTTTTTCACACATCAAAGCGTTTTAAAATTGCAAATAATAGATATCCGTTTAAAATGAATGCTGGGATGACAAACTAATCCAAGTTTTTTTCGTTTCGTCTACCAGTGAAAACACACGATAGGCATATGCAATACCGTGACAAATTATGCTATTAAATCAATATGCAACTAATTAACCATACTTACAGTGCATGTTGAAGGACTTTTGCGGGTAAGACATAATGACAATATTCAATAGATTTAAATTTTTAAATATAAATTATACGATGTATTTCTAATTGTATGATAAATCATCAGAATACTGTTATATGTGAAATATTGATAAAATATAATAAATAAAAAGTATTGATAGTTAAACTAATGACTGTATGTATTTGTTAGGCGACAGTTGGTTCATGCATATTATCACACAATTCATAAAATATATTTTATAATATGCAACTAATTAACCATACTTACAGACATATACATACAGTGCATGTTGAAGGACTTTTGCGGGTAAGACATAATGACAATATTCCATATATTTAAATATTTAAATATAAATTATACGATGTATTCCTAATTGTATGATAAATCATCAGAAGACTGTTATAGGTGAAATATTGATAAAATATCATAAAAAAAGTATTGTTAGTTAAACTACTGACTGTATGTCTTTGTTAGGCGACAGTTGGTTCATGCATATCATCACACAATTCATAAAATGTAATTTTTATATTTCATAATATGTAAGGACTCGTAAAATTAGTGTATTGCATGCTTTGTATATGTATTGTTCAAATAAATGAAAAAGGCCATTATTTTAAAATGTAAATCTACCTTAAGTCATCACTGATTGTCGATTTATTTTTACAATTAGGTAACAATATGTCTTGCAATTATGCAATCCTTTGAAATATGTTCACAGGTTAGGGGCAACTACTACTTTATTATAATAAGCATATCATAGGCCCGAGGATTTTAATAGTTGAATAGTCAGTGATTTGGTGCTAACACGATTAATAACTCTCAGTAGATTGATTTAAGTGTTTCCGTAAATGAAGATTCCTTTTCCCTCATGACAGGTTGACCTGACATGGATTCAGTTATTTTTTTTTATGTCCTTTTAGTGATATAGCTCTTTCCATATTCAAGTACTGGTACAGCCTTTGCTATATTCATTTTGGTTTAAGTGTTCCTGGTGAATCAAAGTGCTTCGGACGCAAAAAAATTATTAACCTTTTTTTAATCATTATTATTTGTTATTACGCAGAAACCGAAGTGATGACAATTGTTTCGCATGATTTGATAATATACCTTTAAGAACTGTTATATCTTCCTAACACAAGCGGACATTAAATATAGGGTATTGAGGAATACCACAAATCATTGTGTACCAGTAAAACATAAAGGTTCTTATATAAGGGATGTCCATCAATGTTTAAAATATTTGCTGAAAATATCATTGAGACAAGTCAATTAGGAACCAATTAATGTCCAATTAAACTTTATATCAATATACTAAAAGACTTATGTAAACACAAAAAGACTTTAATTAATATCTCAAAAAAATATCGCATCACACACGATACAGTAGTAGAATCTATATTTTTAAGATTGGGAAAATAGTGTTTGGAATGGATCGAAGCTAGTCGACAATGTTAGTTGAGGAAATAAATATATGTTAAAGGAACAGACTGAATGTTTATTCTGCTTCAACATATTCAATTAGTATCAATATTTCGTTTCCAAGCAGTAAAGTTAAGTCATGCGACATGGTTATGCTACTCTAACATATAATTAACTTTGTAAAAGCCATGAATAGTGAATGTGTTTTAATGGAGATATTATATAACATTCAGTTCATATTTTATGGTTCACACATAGTGATTTAAAAAATAAAAATAAAGAAAGAATTATTCCGTTTAAATTATCTAAATGTAGCATTTGAATATATAGGACAAATTCCTCGTTCTTATTAAAATTTCACAACTCTTAAAATATGTATTGCTATAATAGTTGTTGAAAAATGACATTTATAGTTTTTAAATTATGGTTGAACTGTTCTGTTTACTAGTTGCATACATCAAAATATACGAAAAAGATTTTAAGATGATATCAATGGTGTCAATATTTATTCTTCGATATAAAGCTAAATTTTTGGATTGAGATACACGTGATATGGACTTGTTTTGTATTTACTTCAGCTGACACCATGAGTGAAAGGAAAGCTGTTATTAAGAATGCTGACATGTCGGAAGATATGCAACAAGATGCTGTTGAAGCTTCCACTCAGGCCTTGGAAAAATTCAATATTGAAAAAGACATTGCCGCATTCATCAAAAAGGATTTTGACAAGAAATATAACCCAACATGGCATTGTGTCGTTGGAAGGAATTTTGGAAGTTATGTTACACATGAAACCAAACATTTTATTTATTTTTACATGGGACAAGTTGCAATATTGTTGTTTAAGTCTGGATAATACAGACAGATAAATGTGTTTCAAATTAAAATTTATGGTCTATATGTAAATTCAAAGGATTATTTTTTTTATATCTATAAAAAAAAAAGAAGATGTCGTATGACTGCCAATGAGACCATTCTCCATCAAAGACCACAGGAAATAACAACTCTAGGTCATAGTACGGCCTTAAACAATGAACAAAACCTTTACCTTATAGAAAACTATATAAAGACCCGAATTGATCTCTTTTCATATAAAACATAAGTTGAATATCTATGGATTGTATAGCACAGGTTTGGAATAATAAACTATTTTGGACCAGACAGAATAAATGTCATAAATTGCCAGACCAAGAACTACAAAACAATATCATTAGACAACAACGAGACATATCAAGATGAATGTTAGTTAAATTTGGGGGGACTTATAAACGAGCAGTACAAATGATCTACATAAAGGTGATTAAAATAGAGAGAAAAGAAAAGAACTAATAAGAGAAGAAATTTCCTTTAGAATGATATAAATGGGAATTTCGGTTCCTTTCCACTGTTTTGATTTTAGAGTCGTTGGTGAGTCTTTAGGAGTAAATTTGTATCTGGCGTTCCATATTTCACGTATTTAACAGTCACTAGGTCGATGCAACTGCGTAGGTTTCGTCATTGAGGGTATAACCAGCCCAGTAGTCACCACTTGACATGAAATATCATTTATAAGATATATTTTGTAAACTATAGGCCTGGTACCCTTTATGTGTTTTACCTACGGTTATTTACTTGTCAATGCACCTTTCCCCATCCAGAAACCTTGACTGTTGTTGTTTCAGTCCTGTTAAGGGGGAATTGGTAAATGTAAATTCTACAACTGTCATTCATGGCCGATTTTAAAGTTTGTATCATTTAAGGGCAATGAATGGACCAATGGAATCAACACAAATGTCTAACAAATACAACATGGAAATACAATTAATCAGGTTACTAGACCCAAGATAAAACGAATCTACGGATTAGTACCTCAGGTGATCGTTAAGGGTGAACAGAAACTGATACATTCTAAAATTCAGTTTGATTTAATTTTAAAATTCGGTTTATGTATGCGTTGAAATTCAACAAAGCTACATTTTGTATTGCAAATGTCGTTACTCATAAAAGGATTCCCTCCGCACACTTCTCTTTAATTACTGTCAAAAGCAATACCCTTTCCAACAACAGTGTTAATTTTCTTAAACCTGTAAAACAATTATTGTATAATAGAGTGAAATTAATTAAAAATCGCCTACCTATCTTTTTTTTTATATTAAATTTATTTCAATGCATTCATGTGACTGTGTAGATATGGTTAGTGTGAATGGAGTTTCGAACCAATTTACATTTAGTTGGTCAGTGACCTTAAGTTTGCGTACTTAATAATTTTGTACACATGTTAGCACGTTTGGTGGTGTATGTTGAAAGATGGATTTAATACAGGTATAAATAATCTAGTCTTATACGTCAACAAGTCTTTGGACTATATATGTTATTCTGTTGAAAGAAAGGACATTATTATCGTTATTGTTTTTATTCATTTTTTTTTTTAAATATTTATCAGAATGGACCAGGCCATACACCATCACAAAAACTTTGCACCTCCCATAACACAAAATGAGTTAGACCATCCTTTCTATTGTTGCCGATCCCCTTTTGCCTCTGGAGCTTCAAGACTAGTTATCCATATAATGTTTCTCAAACGTATGGTTCTGATCTTCCGTGAGGATGGATTGGAAACTGCGTGTCGGATGCATTGTTTATTATAAACATTTATTATATTTATAATTGATACATATAATCTACCACTGTATCGAGTGTGATACGATATTTATCGACTCGAGACAGTTAAATTTTTCAAATTTAAAACGCGAGGCCCACCGAGCGTTTTAAATATTTATAATTTAATTATCGGGAATGGATAAAGATCGTATTACACAAGATTTAGTTAAGGAATCTGTTTCTCTAATGATTTTTAAACAATATGCGGGCAAACTTATTCTTTCTTTTGAAATGAACTGCAACAAGATGTGTTCTTTCTATGTGATGTCATCAAGCATGGTCGCCTTTTTTTCATGCCGTCACAATTGGAAATTTAGAAGAAGGCAAGAAAGTTTGACGTCATAATCGAATTTTGACCAATGAAGAACTGAGATCAAATAAACCACACGTTGATTAATTAAAAATAATCAACAGATCGGGTAAAGGATAAATCGAGTAAGAATTAGAGAAATTTTGTTATGAAAACAATCAAACTTGAAACTACAGAGCGCAAGTTTATACTTAAATAGTTTTGGCAATTTTTTAAGTCCCATTAAATTATATAGTGTTCCTATTTTTTTCCTAATTGGTCTATTTCAACTTTAGGATTTGAACGTTAATCATTCCAAAGGTTCATCCATAAATGCTGATAGATCGCATCGAGTACATTTTTATTTATTATAACACGATTTTGAATAAAAATAATTTGGCAAAAAAATAGTTGTCCCGTTGATGCCAAGACATGATTCTACTCCTTTTTAGCCGATATTCAACATAAATCATAGTCACATAGAACAGTACAAATGAAATAAATAAAGCGTTTTGTATAACAAGATAAATGAGAAATTTACCTCAGTACTTTATTTTGCCTTTAACAACATTGATTCGAGCGTCACTTATGAGTCTTGTATAGACGAATGCGCGTCTGGCGTACCAAATTGTAATACTGATATCTATGATTATTTAATTCATACACGTTGAATTAATTCTTGAAAGGTCCGGGTGAGATACTAGCCTTAGTTTGCCTAACTTTTTAATGAAATTTGAACGAGTTTGTTTTTACCCATTACATCACATTTAATAATGTCTTGATGTCACGAAAATGCATAGTTTTAGCTTGCAATAACCAACAATATAAATGTACCACAATGTTTGTCTTAATAAACAGGAACTTTCCCGTAAAATGTAATTGAGCTAACATGAGCTTGTTTTTTCCTGAATGATAAATATCAGTGAGAATCTGCCAACGATGTCTTAATAGAATTTCAATAGAATGTCGCAACCTTTAGAATATATACAATCTCTATAAACATTCATCATATTTCAAAAATATGACGCTTTAAACTTTCTCATACTTAACGATTATTTTTAAGTTTAAGTTTTTTAATTTTTTTTACCTAAATTTTGTATACCAAAAGGGTCACTTAGCGCATTTCCCCTCTTTCTGTATATACTTTAACCAACTCTACTTTAGCGATTTTCTAACTTTGTTGATCTTGAGGCGCATTCAAAACGTGAATATTCGCGTTTATTTTCACTCGCAAATTACGAGATAAAACAAAAACTCTCGCAAAGTTAATTGGTTTGAATTATTTTGTTTCAGTGTTAATTTAACATTTGTAATCATTTCGTCGAATTATATATCAGAGATATCGTTTCATGATCATTTAATTTTTTAAACACGAAAAGTTTCATCCTTGTCTGGCACAATCATTGTGAAATATTAATAGCGAAAGTTTTCAATTTAACTTAAAAACTATATTTTCATTTCTCAAATTTTCGTTTGAGAACTTTCTCTGAAAGAATGTTAGCTTATGAATATGTCTTTACATGTATGTTACCAGGTATCAGTAATTTTGAATTACTAGGGTGTAAAGATATTTTCTGAACTTTTCAAAAAGTATGTATAATATCTGGTTCATTAAGGGATTCAATATACTCATTTCATTATGCACAACTAGAACAAATATTTTTTCATGATGTATCATCACTAGAACAAATGTCAGATATTATAACTAATAACTGGAATTAGGGAATAATTTTTTTAATATAGAAAAGCTAATAAATGTATAATATAAACTCATATAACACCTCTTTACAAGCCTAAACATCAAAACGCTTTTCTGCATGATTATCTTTTTGATTCACACCGCTTTTGGCTACACCATTCACATTTATATATAAAAAACATGTCCTTCAGATTGTAAATCTGACAAAACTGCACATCGAAGAGAATAAAGACTAAAATAAATAATCGGAAGTTGCCAAACAAACTGAATCAGCCATCTCGAATTAATCCTTGTGCAGGGTCCAAGCTAAATTCCATGTTTAGTAGACACGATATTAAATATCCTTTTTATATTTAATGATGACCAATATATTTTTGTGGTATCCTTTACTCGGTCAACATGCGGAATCAGTATAAAAGCATACCAGTCAATATCCAAATTTTGCCTAATACGTTCTGCCTCATTGTTCAGATAGTTGTGTAAGCTCTCTTTGTTTTAATTTCTTAGACACATATATTTTGTCATGAAATATTAAACAAACAAAACATTTTTTTTGTTTACTATAAATTACTCATATGCACCGTGCATTAACATTCAGAACATGAATATTCGTGTGCTGCCAGTTTTTGGCAAACAATACATGTTTAGTTACCATTACCACTATCAATGGAAATGATGGTACGTTCAATCGTAATAGTAACTACCTATTTGTTTATGAAGTACCGGGGTTGAACACATTTGAATACCATATCACTGCAAACTTACAATAAGGATTTCACAAATGGATACGGAGTGAAAACTTCATTTACACTTTGAAATGATATTTGGTCAAATGGTGGTTGTATTAATGTATTGATAAGACCTAAAATCATACCAGCGAATTTGTAAAATAATTATCAAAAATTTTTAGTCACTATATAAGATCAGTGATTATATATAATCTCTTATAAAATTAGAGACTATACATAATCACGGAAAAACTGGGATATTTCACAATCCCTGAAAAAAACAGGATTCTATATATTCCTTGTAACATATTAACGCTACAATTATATATATTATCGATATTGACACCCTTCCCGCTCAATTTACAAATTAACAAAACATATTTCTACAGAGAAAAGAAACATATTTTTACAGAAAAGGAAAGGATGAAGAAATTTGTTGTTTTGGTAACAGGAGGAAGTGGATTCCTTGGTCAACATGTTGTAAAACACTTGCAGATCTATGCTGAAAATGTTCGTGAAATTCGGGTATTGGATATGGTGTCTTACGAACAAAAAATAGGTAGGTGGCTGACAAATATTCATCTTTCTTATTATGTAATTTTTTGTCAACTATAACCTCCAGATCATTTGTTCCTTTGGCGTACTACAGGTTATATAGCTAGCATGTTCAATATAGTAAAATACATTTTTTTTACGCCTAAGGAATTTTAAACTTCCCTTTGATATGTTTCGCCTCTTTTACGCTTTACCAAATTCTCATACATATATTAAAAGATATAAGATATTGAAAAGTTGGCAGAATTGACCATGTCATGAGAACATTTGAACTTAATTTAGTTCATTCTTTTAAGGGCGATTTATAGTTAACACATAAGTACAATAATGTTCGATAATACCTGGTCTGAATATATATGCATAATCGCAGACGATTTTCAAGGTTTTATTACGATTCGCATGTTAGGTTAAGGTCTAAATCTTAAACTAGAAAAGGTAAAAAATTATAACATAGAAAAATGTGAAAGGAAAACATCATCCAATGAATGAGACAGACGTTTACACATTAAAGGGTAGCTCTACAATGAGATCCTCTACTTCAGTCAAAAATAGCTTAAATGTATTTCGTATTTATTACAATCTTTCTTATCATACTTCGTTTAATACTTCCTAGTTTTCTACTTTTATTGATTTTTCAGACTTCCAGGCAAGCAAACCCTTGCGTATCTTTTCTGGAAGTATAACGGATAACAAGTTAGTCGGAGAGGTATGTCGTGGGACTGATATTGTTCTACATATTGCTTCCAAAATAGATTATTCCAATTTCCCCGACAAAAAAGTATCACAAGAGGTGAACATAAAAGGTATATGATTATTTCAACTCTGAAATCAGTATTGTAAGGATCAACAATATTCCTAAAACGAGAAACCAGCCTAAGTTAATAAGGGAATTCGTCATTGATTAAGTGATACAAAAAAATAAATATGGTGGTATAGGTGCATTAAATAATAACAATATGATAAATATAAAGTAAAAAGGAATTGATAAACATAATTGACGTTTCTCAATTTGTATTTAACAAATAACGTAAAGTCTTGTCATCTTATTACCGGTTTCAAAGAGTTAAGAGACTTTTCTGAATTGTTATTTGTACATTTTCTTCTTCAACTGACCGATATTCAAGGGGTAGGGTAGATTCCCTTACAGAACTGAAATGTTTGCAGCAGGTCTGCAGCATACTTGCTGCAGGTCTGCTGCAAACAAAAAGCTTGCAGGAACCCTTTGAATAATGTTTGCAGAAGTTTGCAGCTAGCTGCGAACCTCCTGCAAACATTGCAGCTTTTTGCTGCAAGCTTGCGGCAAGTTTGCAGAAACTTTTATGTTTGCTGTAAGATTGCAGGAAACTCTAGAATTTAAGAGATGTTCGCAGCTAGATTGCAGGAATCTTTGACAATTCTATATGTTTGCAAGAGCATTGCAAGAATTACATAAAACGAATGAGCATGCCCATTGGTAACTTCCTGGAAGATACAGATTTGAAATTTGAAAATGTTCAAGGTGTTTGAGTCATGTTATCATACAATGTATTAGTATTCAGGAAGTATTTTAGGTTGGAAATTAAAAGAAAAGTTTTCAAAGACATTTGTTGTAAGTATTGATTCTTCATAGACGTGTAAATATATGAAATTCGTCCCCTGAATATACCTGCATGAAGTTTTGAAAAACATTTTCAAACATGTAACAACTATACAGTACACTCAAGAATGTTTGGAGATGATAAATTATTTTAAAATATTGTGTTGTTATAATTCAAAAATTTAAAAGCAGTATATATGCACAAAATATAAATTAAAAAGCAGTATATATGCACAAAATTAATTTCAAATAAACCTTTTTTTGTATTTTAGATATGCATGCAATTCATTTTAGCACATACTTGAACAACAAGAAATCTTCAAATTATTTTTTAAAGGAATAAACCTTTGCTATGATAATTATGCAAATGATAAATTATTCGAATTATTGTATGTATGTATGTAACCAAACTTTTCAGAATTTACTGTGTAATAAAGATAATGTTATGTGTATACACAACATGACTTAATTGGTTAATATTGTATAATCATTTATGTAGTTCCTGCAAGTTTGCAGCAAACACGCAGGAGAAAAATTAATTTGAATATAAATGTTTGCAGCAGGTCTGCAGCAAACACGCAGCAGGTCTGCTGCAAACACGCAGGAGAAAGATTAATTTGCATAAAAATGTTTGCAGCAGGTCTGCAGCAAACACGCAGCAGGTCTGCTGCAAACATGAAGGAGAAAGATTAATTTGCATAAAAATGTTTGCAGCAGGTCTGCCGCAAACACTCATTTGCATATAAATGTTTGCAGCAGGTCTGCAGCAAACACTCATTTGCATGGTAAATTGTTTGCAGCAGACCTGCAGCGTATTTGCAGCAAACACGCTGCAAACTCAGACTCTGTGTTCGCTGCAAGTCTGCAGCAAGTTCGCAGCAGACCTGCAGCAACTATTTGCAGGAGGCTGATTTTTTCGGTAAGGGTTTAGCAAAGAACAACAGATTATAACGTCGCCACATTATCATGTACCTGCCCCATGTAATGACGCTCGCCAGGGGTTGTCTTTACTTGACTTTTGTTTATCCCGTTTTTGTCATTCAGGGAATTAGTTTTTTCTGTACTAGATCTTTGGTCGTTTTCTTTGAATTTATTTTTTTACTTTCATCGCTTTAATTATATATTACACTTGTTCCTAGTTGAAGACTATATATAGATTTTTATTTTATTTCAATGTGTATTTGTGTCGTTGAGTTTTTTAATTAGACAATAACCGAATAACACAATGGATTTTCAGTAGGCTGAATGTTTCAGATAGGAACGTTTGTTCCTGAAAAAAATATTTCATAATCAGATGTAAAAAAAGACTTAATAAGTATTATCATATTTAAGATTTTATTAAGAAAATAACAACAAAAAAACTTTATTTTTCACGAAAGTTTAAAGCATTCGACTAATATTCTAAATGGTATACAACAAATCGAACTTTGGAAAAATCTTGTTAACAACGTTTGAATATTTATGATCATAGATTATTTTTGGAAGAAATATCTGTTAACAACTGTAATAGATATGATAAACTGGAATTGTAAAACTTCAATTTACTGTTATAATTTAAATTATTTATGTCAAACTGGTAAACTCTGTTTGTTTTCTTTTTAATTTGTTCTATAATTCTTATAATGTCCACATTAATCAAGAAAATGGTTGTATCACCCTAAAGATAAGAAAGGAGGTTGACAAACCTGTTAAGTAATTTCTTATTTACAAGTAAAACCAAAGGGGGCGTTGACATCTTCACTATTTTCATTGATAATGACCTCGACAAACAATAGTAATCAAATGAATAAGTTTGTACTATACACTAAAGATAAACAAAATGCCTTGGATTGTAACAGGGACAGGTCAAGCAACTGTTAAAATTGCTTGACCTGTCCCTGTTACAATCAAGTACATATGTCCCAATTGATACGATATTTCCGTGCTTACATTTCCTATCATGATTTTCCTGATAGAGGGTTGCTGCTCACAGGGAAGCTATAAAACCAAGAGTTCCAAATGGTGAAGTTGAAATCATCCCTTTGTAAACACGAGTTGGTTAACCGTTATGGAATAACCGTTTCACAAATGATATCGGATATGTTCCTTACGTCGTAACTACAATCCCCTTCCCTTTCATGAGTGTGACCTACCGAATTAGACTTTTTACCGGATTTTTTATCACATAAGCAACACAACGGGTGCCAAATGTGGAGCAGGATCTGCTTACCCTTCTGGAGCACCTGAGATCGCCCCTAGCTTTTGGTGGGGTTTATGTTGCTTATTCTTTAGTTTTCTATGTTGTGTCATGTGTACTATTGTTTGTCTGTTTGTCTTTTTTATTTTTAGCCATGGCGTTGTCAGTTTATTTTCGATCTATGAGTTTGACTGTCCCTTTGGTATCTTTCGTCCCTCTTTTTTTTAAAGTGATGGTCTTGGGTTATAACCGTTGAAAAATGTTATAAACAGTCAGGAGCAATACTTAAACAAGTTATTAATTATATTATTAGGTGATTTTTGTTTTTAAAAATTATAAAATAACTCAATAGAGTTATTTTCAATTTCAAGAAAAGACTGGACTAAATGTCGTTGTCGTAAATTTTTAAATCATTTTATATCATAAAATTTAGACTTTATTAAATTTCAGAGGAGTGAAGAAATAAAGTGTTACTTTAAATATAATGACAATAATATTACTTAAATAATTCATTTTATACATCTTTGAAAGAATTAGTAATGACGCTTATTTAAGGTACATATGTAATTGTTTAAGGTTACAAATCATAAATAACTCCTAATTAAAAGTCTTAATTAAATCACAAGTTTCCATCTATTTATATCTTTCTACTTTCACGATTTTCAAGGAAAATGATATTTTAATAGTCCCAAGAGAATAACCTTTGACCCTGAAGCGTCGATATGAAAGATAAGTAAGTCAGATAGGCAATTAGTGATTCAGAAGGATTAAATTTTATATTTCAATGGAAAAATAACCAGATGACTGTGAATATTTATTAAAGGTAGTAAAATCTGTTTAATTGGACATATATTTGGAAACATTACTTATGTTATAAGTAATATTAAAGAAAAGCCCCGTTTTCAACTCGTATAGGTAATTCTAAAAGTTACCTGTTTAAGTAATTCCCCTGACTGATAAACAACTATTTGCTGGATTCATTTCAATTTCACGAATTAACCTTAAAAGTAGCAAAAAACTCATATATAATGACGTTTGCAGTCAGATAGTTTCATCGAGGTCCAATACTTTCTTAGACAGGTCAAATAGTTAATCGCTTGCAAATTGAAAAATAGTCGAAATATCATGTACTTATTTTATATAGAAAATGATAACTGAGGTATAATGATATAGAATATTAAATTAAGATCCCAAATTTGATGTAAAACAATAAGGTGCATTTTTTCTATGATCATAATACCGATACTAACTTCTGTAAGCTCCAACGCAAAAAGACAGCAAATTAATGTAATGAAGCAATTTCCTAATCTTGAGCTATAACCAATTGTGTCTTCATTAAATGACATCTTTACTATTTTATTGATAATCATACCTACTGAATCAATACTGATAAAAGTATTCAATTCATACGAAATCCTACCGATAAACAATGACCACAGTATTAAAACGGGGACATGTCTAGCAAATGTGAAAGGTGATTGTGGTCTTAGGTTTTAGTCATCGAAAATAAAAGGGTACTATCCAACTATACACAACGCTTTTATTGCTCCAAAAGGCGTACGAACCAGTTCATATTCTAAACAAATACTTTTATATTTCCTAAAATTTCATTCGAAAGAAAAAGAAACTTGCTCCATAAAATTATTTACAGTGATAACTAAATGTGACTATATATTGAACAATTGATTGAGATAAACAGGTTTTTTTTCTTTTGCTTGAATGAAGTTTTTTCAGCAAGTTTCAAGAATAATGCAAAACGCATTGTCTACCCAGTAATAATGATACTAAAAGCAAATAACATATTAGTGGATGTATTTTAAACTAAATATTCACAAATTCATGTGATACGTCTCCGTAAGATATCTTTACAATAGTGTATTTTTAGGAACAGAAACTGTATTGAATGCTTGTCGGAGAGAAAACGTTCCAAATTTAATTTACTGTGGATCAGCTTCTATATATTTCGGTGGGGACGAAGCGAGAGCAGCAACAGAGACCACCATTAAAACTCCATCTAAATTATGTTTTGGGGAATATGCGAAAACAAAAACAGAAGCACAGAATATGGTTCTATCGGCAAATGATTCTTATTTACACAATGGTAATTATAGAAAAGTAATTATAGATAAGACTTTCAACACTATGGTGTCAGTATTTTCTCTTCATTCCAATTGATATGTCTATCACCTGTTACAAAGAAAGTATCACTTGAAGCGTCATCAACACTTCGGAAACTTTTACTCAAGTACAAAGGAAAAGTAAACATACAAAAATACTGAATTCCGAAGAAAATGTAAAACTGAAAGTCCCTCATCTAACGGCGAAATCAAAAACTCAAACACATCAACCAATCGATAACAACTGTCATATTCTTATCTTGGATCAGGCACTTTCTGATGTAGTAACCGGTTAATCAAAACTAGTGTTATGGCTAGCCAAGCTTCTTTTTTGAATGACAGTCGCATCAAAGATAAGAAGATGGAAATTATCAGGAACTATGATTTGAAAAGAAAACTGATAATACAATGAAAAAGTACTAAATAACCGTACAAAATAAAAGATTACAAAAAAAAAGGGATGATCGGGCAATTTGAATGTGTGATAAATAATATCCTCCACTAGTGACAGCCTTTGTGTTTTTAATGTTTTAATCTCTTGGTAGTTACTCGTAAAGTACGTCAATCACACGAATTGTGTACTAGCTAACTGATTAGTTTTAATGCTTTATATATCACGATTCTATTTCAGGAAACGATTGAAGACACTTGCCCTTCTCCCATTTGAAATGTATGGTGAACTAGATAATGGTAATATTCCGGCAGCAGTTCGACCGTTCAAAGGCAGAACATGTCCACTAGTCGGTCAAATGATAGCTAAAATACAATACAGTTATGTTGGGAACGTGGCAATGATGTTTGTAAAAGCAGTGGAGAAACTTCTAAAGTATCCGAAATTAGGCGGTCAATATTTCTTCTCCGTAGATGACACACCGCCTGATACTGTTCCGGGTGTTTTTAAGCCTTTTCTGGATCATTTAGCAGTAAGCCCTCGTCATGGTATATTCTGTATTGGCTTGCTATTGTTATGGTTTTCCTAATAACCTGTTTGACATTTTTGTTGAAATACTTTACAAATGGTCACTTACCACTCTCCCATTTCACATTCGGAAGCATAGCATATTTGAATACCACATTTTATGTAACAAACGATAAAGCCAGAAGATTACTTGGATATATGCCCGTTTACGATTATAATAATGCAATTGCGCATTCAAATAAGTTCTATGAAACAATCATTTGAAGGCAATCATTTTCAACAATTTTTATTTTTAGAAAATTCAATAGTCACTTTTTTCTTTAATCTTTGTATTTCTTATTTCCTTCAATGTTGTTTAAAAGAGGGACGAAAGATACCAAAGGGACCGTCAAACTCATAAATCTAAAACAAACTGACAACGCCATGGCTAAAAATGAAAAAGACAAACAGAAAAACAATAGTACACATGACACAACATAGAAAACTAAAGAATAAACAACACGAACCCCACCAAAAACTAGGGGCGATCTCAGGTGCTCCGGAAGGGTAAGCAGATCCTGCTCCACATGTGTCACCCGTCGTGTTGCTTATGTGATTTCAAATCCGGTTTGAATTTTCATCGGAATTTGGTATTTTTGTAATGCTTCTTTGCAATTATGCATAGGTTATACAGGTATTTTTCTTTCTATGTCATCATGCATTCAGTAAAGGTTTTCCTCAGTATACATACATTGACTTTTTTTAAAGTTGAATTACTGGTCTCTGAATCGCATCCAAGGAAATGGTTCAGACATGTTATCGTGGCCTGCTTTATGATGAGTTTAGCGATACTAAATTTCTAGAATACAAAAAAAACACTAATATGGAACTTATTGCAATCACTGACACAGTTTCCAAGCTTTGACATGACTATACGATATTATTCAAATAGTAATGCTTGGTTTTTAATTATTTGGGTTTATTTTTCTTTCAAAAAATATTGTAAAATTAATGCGAAAACAGTCTAAACGAGTGACAGGCAGGAAGGGACTTTTGTTAGTTCAACATAGTATTTGTCACTTCCTCCTGTCTGCTTCTCACACTAAGGCATCATTACAATATGTAAACTTGGAACTGCATTATATTTTATCAAAGAATTAAAAGAAGACCTGTTAGTTTTCTGAATGTTTATTGAAATTGATGACATATCCAGGAACTAGTAGTCGTATCCTTGGCTGTAATCTGCAATGAAAGAGAACACAAAATGTACATACAAAATTAAAATTCTTTAGTTATGTTAGGATAAGTAATTATCACATGATTAATCAATTCAAATATAAAAAAAAAGATGTGGTATGATTGCCAATGAGACAACTATACACAAAAGACCAAAAATGACACAGACATTAACAACTATATGTCACTGTACGGCCTTCAACAATGAGCAAAGACCATTCCGCATAGTTAGCTATAATATGCCCCGATAAGACAATGTAAAACAATTCAAACGAGAAAACTAAAGGCCTTATTTAGGTAAAACAAAATGAACGAAAAACAAATATGTAACACATAAACAAACGACAACCACTGAATTACAGGCTCCTGACTTGGGACAGGCACATACATAAATTATGTGGCGGGGTTAAACATGTTAGCGGGATCCCAACCCTCCCCCTAACCTGGGATAGTGGTATAACAGTATAACATAAGAACAAACTATAAAAATCAGTTGAAAAAGTTCATTAACAGTGTCAGACATTTTTAAAGAATATAGTTCATGCTTTTTGTTCACTAACGGATTTGTTTATATTATCGTTTAATGCATAGAAACAACTGACAGTATTTATATGAAGTCCACAACACACGACACAATTATAGTATCTTAGCCATGACTTGTTATGTAACAATACATGCTTTAAGATAAAGGTTCCACATTCAATTTGTTGAATGTGTACTAATTGATACTCAGGAGAGAATATAACTTATCACGTAACGGGTGGAGCAAGAAAGCCAGAAGATGGTTCCATTCAAAAGTTTGCCGGTATTTATTGGAAAAATATATATGTCATTCATGTGTTTGTTACTACACAAGCCTAAATTATAATTCAATTTACCTGCATTTCTTCTATGACCTGTAATATTAGAAAAGAGATCGAATGAACGTTTGACTATAAGTGACATACTATATGACTATCAAATAAAAGCTATACCAGTACCATTCAGTAGTGAAATTTACTATTGAACGAAGTATTTCAAAATCATTGTAATTGAAATGGATCTGTATTCTCAAACTCCATACAGCGTTATCGTTCGGGTGTAAAGAAGCGTAGCCAGATGTTACCACTGTTTCGGGGTTTGCTGTATTCTATGATCTATGACATTATTTGTATTTTTATCAATCAATGTATGACTTTTATACAGCAGTATACTACGTTTGCCTTCATTTGTTTTGTCCAAACTTGAAATGAAAAATTGTGTAATGTAATACTTAAACTATAAATCGGAATTTGAAAAGATCGAATAAAAAAAACAAGATGGTTATTCCTGAACTATATATGTCAAAACCATCATAGTAGAAAGTGGTTTTTACTTTGAAGTCCATTACTTGATGTTAAGGTTTCGGAGGTAGGTTTTTAGAGTTTCGTGACAATGTGTTAAAATTTAAACAAAAACATTTATTAAACTTAACTCTAATTATCATCAAGAAACAAATTCGTGACGACATGCGCATCTATATTAATTTCCTATTAAAAGCGAGGTATGCACATATTGTATGTCGAAATATTATTTGATAAAATAAATATAAATCTGATTTGTACTTACGTCTTTTTCCTCCCATCATGCCTCCCATCCCTGTAACGTTGATAAATAGATAATATTATAGAATTTTGTTGAAGGGTTGAAACTTTATTATATTTACAACCGATGCAGATATTTTGTTGAACCACCAGGCTCATGAGTGCAGCTTGAGTGGAAAAGCGAAAAAATAACAAATACAAAAAAGACATTGAACAGGATAAATAGCATGATCGGTGGCAAATGAAAAGCTGGAGATAATCATCCAGTCAACATAGCTCGTCATATACTGTTCATATGCTTATTCTTCTTTTTTTCCTTTGTATTCAATATTCTCTTGTGACAAATTACAGCAACATTTGATTAACAACAAAAGTAACAAAGATATAAATTAATCAAACTGCTATCAATAGAAAACGGTTCCATCTTCTTCAAAAAAAACATACATTAACACACGGTGCTGTCTGGTGTAACTGGATACCTAAGATTTAAGCATCATTTTGGTAAAATCAGAAAAAAAACAATCATAGGAAAATATTGTGATAACGAATTCATGCAATTTTGTGATTTCATATTTCTTTTAGGTGTATTATTTCATACTTCCAAAATCAGGGAAACTCTATAGCTAGTTCTGTCATTTAAATCATTACTCGTGTAAATGTACCAATCACGAACATAGCTTGCCTTTACCTTTTTTAGTCTTGATTAATTGATACGTGATTTCTTGATTTTCATTTCGGAAGAAAGAAAAAATCTCAGAAAAAAACAAAAAGAAAAAAACATGCAAGCAAACGCCGACCAGAATAAACGATGTAAATAGTATATAAAATAAAATTACAAACATAATTACTGCTATTGATATCCATCACGAATGAATAATGTTTTTTTATAATAATGTAAATACATTCCTTTTATGTCGTCACACATAACAGTTTTGATATGGATGAAAATCATTTCATACTTATTTCATATTTATTGAGATTACATAGGATTGAAACCTACCCATCCGAGGAAAATATAGATTTTGAACCGATCTATCATGTTTATTACTAATGGCAAAGGTAAATACAATGTGTATTTTAAAAGAAATATATTGGTTACCTGTAATTGCAAATGCTAATAAGTGGCTGATGGAACTTAATATACGGGATAACATGATTTAACTGTTTAGTATTTAGAGTATGAATTACCGAAATAATTTACATTTAAGACCTGTTTTATTTCGCCACTTTCTTTGGAAAGTTTGGAAAGTTTGTTAACTCACTCGACTCCAATCTTAGCTATATATATAGTTGAATAGGATAGTCAGTTTTCCTATCTAAGGTCAGTGGGTTTTTTCGGCCACTCCTGCTTCCTCCACCAATAAAAACTGGGCGCACCTATTCATAACTAAATAAAAACGTCATTATGCATGACCATAATATCCAAAATAAAAAAAAGAATTTCAGATCAGGAAAACTACAATATATGAATGATAAAAAGCTAGAAAGTATTTACAAAATGATATAATTGAAAATATAGTATATGAATGGGCTACTTAGGTATTCATATATTTGGAATTAATTCAGTAAAATATTACTTACCGTAAAATTATTAAAAGGAACATATTGATGAATTGGTAACCTTGTACAATAAGTTTATAAGATACATAAGTTTATTCGGATTGTATCAACATTTTGCGCTCTCGGTTAACAGCTTCACAATAAAAGTTAGGATGAGCTAATCTGTTTGAAATATGTTGTGTCTGTTTGTTTTGTTCGCGCATCGGTGGCAATATAATGGAATTTGATGCAACTGTCATACAAGTGAGAGGTTTAGCTAGCTATAAAACCAGGTTCAATCCACCATTTTCTACATTTGAAAATGCCTGTACCAAGTCAGGAATATGACAGTTCTTGTCCATTCGTTTTTGATGCGTTTTGTTATTTGATTTTGCCATGTGGTTATGGACTTTCTGAATTGATTTTCCTCTGAGTTCAGTATTTTTGTGATTTTACTTTTTTCTACAGGTACAGTCAAACCTGCAAAGCAAATCTTTGTAACTATAGAAGAATTTAGTAAAGTATTTTTGTAATTTGTGTTAATGAAATCCCTGACTTAATAAATTACTTATAAAATAAAGATTACGCTCATTGAAATTCGAAACGGCACTACAGAAATGTGTAAAGCGAACGAGTTTGGATTTATACATGTTATTAACTCCATAAGAAAGTGCTGAAGCAACATCGTCGTCCAAAACAGGAAAAACAAGAATGCGTCCCCAGTACACGGTTGCCCCATCCATTTGATTGGACTTCAACTTTACCACAAAATACCTCGACCAAAAACTGTAACCTGAAGCGGGACAAACGGACGTACGGACGGACGGACGGACGAGCGAACGAACGAACGGGTGCACAGACCAGAAAAAATAATGCTCATAAATGCGACATAGAAATAAAAGAGAAAGAAAAACACCCCTTTTGTCGTATACTTTTGTGTAGAGTGGCTGGTGCAACACACAAATATCTAAATATAGGAAAAGACTTTCATATTAGATGAATTTAAAATAAGAACCTTTGAGTAAATTTCATCACTATTTTTAGAGATTTCTTAATTATTTAACTGACAAAAAAAATTCACAAGATACCAGTTATATGTGTTAAATTTACCAATAAGTTGACTTTAAGCGATTCTTTAATAGGTTTGGTTATAAACAACTGAGATAGATTACCGGATAGGAATAAGTCTGATAAGGGACACAATTGGTACCCAAAGAAAAACCTACAACCTGTCGATAAACTATATTGCCAAAACGTCCGTTTATGTTGTGAAAGAGAATAATTTTGGCTTTAACCATCACATCATCTTAGCAAAAATTATTCTATCAATAAACCACATATCCATCCATTAAAAATCGTTAAAACCCATTTTTGAATTTACTGAACGCCTAGTGGTATTGACAAAAGTGTACATTTAATTGTTGGAATGTATCATAGAAGAACTAATTGCAAGATATATACTCATTGAAGCAGAATTTGTCTGTGTGATACTTTTAGTTAGCGTTATATGAAATTGAAAAATACTACTGGCTTCTTACATATTTTATGACGCACCTGTGTCAACATCTTTAAAATACCAGGAGTAGATTTCACAAAAAAACTTAGGACTAAGATTGGTCTTAAGTCATGAACAAAGGAGTATACATGTACTTACGATCAATCTTAGTCGTAAGTTTCTTTTTGAAATCGACTCCTGATATCTTCATGACAAATTTTGAGCATGGACAAAACACAGGTGGTTTGTTAAACTTTAAACAACGGCTATGATACTGTAGACAATGGCTGTATCTTTAAGTATACTGGTACCACTGTCAATGTGACATTTATCAACAACTATTCACCAAATACCCTTCGAAGTAAACAACAACAGGTACGGCTTTTAACTATAAACAAAACCAACAATGTATGTAAGTAATAAACGGTTTTTAAAATATCAAAGTATTAAGCAAAAGAGGGACGAAAGATACCAGAGGGACAGTCAAATCATAGAGGTTTATGTGTTACTCAGTCTTTAGTTTTCCATGATGTGGAATGCGTGATATTGATTATCAATTTGGTCATTTTTCTTACAATGACATTGTCAGATAATGTTCAATCAACTAGTTTAAATATCTCTTAAGTGTCTTCTCCTCCCTTTATTGCATATGATAACGTGAACAAGCCCAATGAAGCGAAAAATGAAGACGATTGAAAACGTACTAAGATGTATTACTGTAATTCCGTTAAACTATTGCATACAATTTGCCTTGTTAACAGAGTCAGGAACCTATATTGATATTGCAACAATCTATTTCAGTTTTCAAGCATATTGTATGAAGGATTATACCAGATCTTTATTATAATCACATCACAGTGAGTAATGTTAACTACCATGGACAGTTATCCGATACATCTTACACAATTTAGAATTTCTGACAAAAACATGAAAATGCTGCAAAGGAGTAGGTCCGGTAAGGGCAGATTTTGGCCTCAAATTTCAGGTTCGTCTAACGATAGATTTTGGACACTTTTTTAACACTTAAGGGTCTATTTCAATTAATTTGAGTAATGTTTGAGAAATATTTTAACTGGTTTAGTCATTAAAAACGCTCCGATTCAAGCTTAAATATGAAAAATCTATCAAATATGCCGACAAAAACTCACTTTTCAGATGGTTTTTGTCAAAAATGAAAGTGGCCGCATCCGTGTTTATCCTCAAACTTTATATATGTTATGTATTATCATCAACTTCAACTTACATTTCAATATTATCAATGAACACGAATGCGGCCACTTTCATTTAAGACGGAAACCGTCTAAAATTTAACTTAAATGATAAAATTGTGAAGATTTCAGTAATTTAGCATGACTTAATGATGCTAGTATCCGTTATATGTACATTGTATTGTCAGAAACAGCCTATAGTTATGTAGCAGGAGCATTCTACTTTCCAATAAATAGCTAAAAGATTACGATTTCACAATTTTATAAAACTGTTGTATTTTGGGGCCAAAAGGGGGTCTTACTGAACCTACTCCTTTTTGTTATAATGTCAATAGCTCTTCGACGGCCATACTCGAAACTATTATCTATTTTATAAATGCTTTTACATGATATCTTTCAACATTTTTAGTCAGATTTCTTTAGTTCATAACTTTAAAACTAATTATAATAGTTAAAGTTGATATTAAATTTTATGTGTTTCATACTTCAAAGCGTCAAATTGTAAGTATACAGATAGCTATATATCCGTTACTAATGAATGCTGGGATGATAAACTAATCCAAGATAATTTTGTAACGTCTACCAGTAAAAACCACGATAGCAATATGCAAGACCGTGAAATAGTATTAAAATCAATATGAAAAGTATTAACAATACAAACAACATATACATACATACATACAGTGCATGTGCAAGGACTTTTGCGGGTAAGACATAGTGACATTATTGAACATATTTGAATATGTGTATATAGATTATACGGTGCATACTAATTTTATGATATGTCATTCTATACTGTTTTCTGTTACAGGTGAAACACTGATAAAATATAATAAAAGAGTACTGATAGTTAAACGACTGTAAGTACATGTAACGTGTGTGCTAGGTGACAGGTATTTCATGCATATTATCACAAAAATTCAATAAATTTGTTTTTGATTTATATTTTCTAAAATGTCAGCATTCGTGAAACAAGTGTATGAATTAACCTGTAAATATATTTGGTTCAAATGATTGAAAAAGTAAACCATGTAAATCTGCATTCATGTAATTAGTTTTGATATATTTCCGTTTATAATTCAACATTTGTGTTACGTTTAACTGTTTTATACAAATACTATCTTACCGTCATTGTCATTCCAATCATCCGCTCACAAGTCAGGGATTCTGTACACATATAAATTATTCCCATTATATTTTCTTTTTTTTTAAAGCTCCTTTTTTCCTCAGACAGCAACGTTGACCCTAAATGGATTTGGCTATTCTTAGTTTGTCACTTTTGATGAGTTCCTCTTAAAAATGCTTTCTACTCTGGTTCAAAATAACAAGTTTTTAAAAGAGACTGTTATAAATTGAATGTAAATAAATAATGGAACTACAAAGGCTTAAAAAGGAGCTTCTTTTCAAGATATAAGCTATTAAAAATATGGCTGGAAATGATTCTCTCAAGATTTTTCATACATTACACATTGGCACTTATTTTGGTCAAAAAGTATGAAAAATAACAGGGATTTAATAAGATTTTCAAATATGGCCTTTATAGTATATCTATATGTTATCAAATTATGAAAAGAAAAGAAGGGGTTAGTGGGTAAATTTTTGAATAACACTACATGGATAAAACCAGAAGATAACAAATATTTCTTAAAAAAAGAGGTGCGACTATCCTTAACATATTCAAGAACTAACACTTTCCTTTCAACGCCATTTTGGTTTTTAGCGTTCCTGTAGATCCGAAGTGCTTCAGACGCACATTTAATCTAAATCGTTTCATTATTTTTATTTACTATTATCAAATCATGCGCAATAATTGTCATGACATCAAAACCTGTATAAGTTTGTCTGGGGGGGGGAGTAGCTTGGTTTACCTTGAGTTTCAAATTTGAATATAGCTAACTCTTAACAACACGTATCGCATCACACTCAATGCCAACGATAGAATCTATGATTTTGAAATAGGAAATGATATAAATTTAAAACTTTCCAATGACAATCGAGCAGCTGAATATGTGTTTAAGGAACACACGAGCATGTTTAATTATCATCAATGTTTTGCTTCCAAGCAATAACGATACAATGTAAGTCATGCTACATGGTTACGCTACTCAAGCATATATCTATCTTCAAACAGTAAATTTGTTTTAATTGAGATGTTACATAATCTATATTCAAAATTTTATGGTTTAAACATAGTAATTTTAAATAATAAAATGAAAGAAAGAAATATTACGTTTAAATTATCTAACCGTAGCATTTGACTATATCGGATGTATCCGATCTAACTTTATGTTTGTCTTAAGATTTACTTGATATAGACTGTTGTTTTTTATTTACTTCAGCTAACATCATGACTGAAAGAAAAGCTGTTATTAAGAATGCTGACATGTCTGAAGATATGCAACAAGATGCTGTCGAATCTTCTACTCAGGCATTGGAAAAGTTTAACATTGAAAAAGACATCGCTGCATTCATCAAAAAGGATTTTGACAAGAAATATAACCCAACATGGCACTGTATCGTTGGCAGAAATTTTGGAAGCTATGTTACACATGAAAGCAAACATTTCATTTATTTTTATATGGGACAAGTTGCAATACTGTTGTTTAAGTCTGGATAAAAGAGAAAGATAAATATGTTATAAATTAAATACATGGTTTTAAGATGTATATATTTAAAGTATTTTTTTTTTTTGTATGTATAGAAAAATAAAAAGATGTCGTACGAAGGTCAATGAGACAACTCTCCATCAGGGACCATGTAAAATAACAAGTATATGTCACAATTCAACCTTCAACGATTACCAGAAGAATGCCTCCCCGTGCTTCAGGTCTATACTAGATTATACAGTGTTTGTCCGAGCGAGAACTTCTCTAATATATTCATTACTTTAAGAACATTTATAAAAAAAAATTCAGCCCAATTCTACTATTAAGATAAACGTCACACTCTGGTCTGATCTACTCTATCTTTTGTTTTATTTTTTCGGGTGATTGATGACAAATAGCGTTTGACACCTTAATCCGAACAGTTTTATCATTTTCAAACAATTTAATTTATTGTGTGCTGGTTCATATTCTGGACGCCAGATTTTACTTCTTTCTTATAAAATCCACATAATCATTCGTACATATAACTCAACATGCAGACATCTTATAAGTTCACGTATTTCACATTCAATCTTTAATGGAAATATTCTTTACAAAGCACAAAGGTATTCACTTCAAAAGCTAACACAACCTTTGAACAGACTTATTAAGAAGGAATATAGTTACGATGATGTTGTCAGGTCATTAAATATTGCATATTTTGACTTTGGTATTGATTTTCTTATACGTTCATTGCGTCGGAATTAAACACATTTATTCTAAAACAAGTTGTTGGCATGCACGGGTTATATTCTTCTCATATATTTTATGAGTCTATAATACTAAACCCCAAACTTGAGGGATTGTGCTTGATATTCATATGATGAAGACATAATCGTTCGTATCTCACGTTCCATGTTTTGCGTATAGTACATGTGTGAGTTAACAGGTCGGTCGACACTGGTGAGAACATTACTTAATGGATATTGTTTGTGAACTATAGGCCTGATACTTTTGATGTGTCTTGATCAACGGTTCATATCCATGTCAATGCGCGTTTCCAAAACCAGGAAATTGACTGTGGTTGTTCCTGTCCTGAAAATAAATTGCTGAATGTAACTTTATTTATGACCTATTTAAACGTTTGTAGCACTAGAATATATTTAAAAGCAACGCATGAACCATGAAAACTACACACATATCACAAAAATGTTAACAAGGTTTAAATACAACCAGACTGGTTATAGGACCCGATTTAAAACAAATATATTGATGAATAACTCAGCATGTGATCGGTAAGGGTGACAGTTGCATATGGGATATATATATCCCAACTTATTCGATATTCAAGAGCTTGCAGCTCCTACTCAGACTTTGTAAAATGTCATCAGTGTCTTAGTAGAAAGTTGATAAACCAGGGGTATGTCAAAGAAAGTCTCGTCCTTTTTCGAAAAACTTTCATATGAAGGTACCAAGACCTTGTCGATAAATATTCTGTATCAACTTCACAAATACATGATGGTCTTGGTGTATAGATTATGCGTACTAATGCTGTTAATCATCTTAACAACGTGTTTTGTTCTTTTATTTGTCTTTGTTCTATTATTAATATTACTTTTACTGTTGGATTGTTTTATGTGATATCCATTTAACGTGCCTCGGTACTAAAACATCCCGTCAATGTGTTTGTATAATCTTTCATGTTTTGCTGGTGTGTTTTGTATATGCGACTTTTTGTGTTTCTTTGGTTTTTATAACGTGACTCTGTATTTTAATAGATCCCGTCAGTATGATATTGTTCTATTGTAAGTACCGGGCCACGTCCATTTGTATTTTTGTCCATCTGATGAGTTAAGCCTTTTTCAACTGATTTTTATAGTTCGTTCTTATGTTGTACTGTTATACCACTGTCCCAGGTTAGGGGGAGGTTGGGATCCCGCTAACATGTTTAACCACCACCACATTATTTATCTATGTGCCTGTCCCAAGTCAGGAGCCTGTAATTCAGTGGTTGTCGTTTGTTTATGTGTTACATATTTGTTTTTCGTTCATTTTTTTTTTTTTTTATTTATTTTTATTTTTACATAAATAAGGCCGTTAGTTTTCTCGTTTGAATTGTTTTACATTGTCTTATCGGGGCCTTTTATAGCTGACTATGCGGTATGGGCTTTGCACATTGTTGAAGGCCGTACGGTGACCTATAGTTGTTAATGTCTTTGTCATTTGGGTCTTTTGTGGATAGTTGTCTCATTGGCAATCATACCCCATCTTCTTTTTTATACATTATGATATATTTCTATTGTGAATTAGAAAATACCTTGAACCACAAACGTCAAAAATGGTTCAACACGTAGTACTAGTAGAATGAACTATATGTCGATTCTTATAAATTCTGTATAACTTTTTGGACTATTTTAAATCTCGGTCATTTATGAAATTAGTTCTTTCAAACTTTTGATTTTTTAACCCTGTATGCTAAAATTACCCATGTGGAATTTTAAAATTGTTTGTATATACATTGAACGACAAATTTATGTGACGTAGAAAATTTTCTGACGTCAGACATGCGAATCAATTAATGTGTTTTTAGATAGATGTTTTTGTGTTCTGTTAAATTGTTCCTTTTAAAAATTTACACGATGATGACTGCTGTACCCGTATTTTGATTATTTTATTTATTATGTCAGTTTAGTTCACGCATCATTGTAAATTCAACGGAATTTGATGACACTGTCAACAAAGGGAGAGGTTTAGCCTATAAAACCAGGTTTAATCCACCATTTTCTACATTTGAAAATGTGTACCAAGTCAGGAATATGACAGTTCTTGTCCATTCGTTTCTGATGTGTTTTACTGTTATACCACTGTCGCAGGTTAGGGGAGGGTTGGGATTCCGCTAACATGTTTAACCCCGCCACATTATTTATGTATGTGCCTGTCCCAAGTAAGGAGCCTGTTATTAAGTGGTAGTCGGTTTTTTATGTGTTACATATTTGTTTTTCGTTCATTTTTTATATAAATAAGGCCGTTACTTTTCTCGTTTGAATTGTTTTACATTGTCTTATCGGGGCCTTTTATAGTTGACTATGCGGTATGGGCTTTGCACTTTGTTGAAGGCCGTACGGTGACATATAGTTGTTAATGTCTGTGTCATTTTGGTCTCTTGTGGGCAGTTGTCTCATTGGAAATCATACCATATCTTCTTTTTTATATTTGTCATTTGATTTTGGCATGTGATTATGGACTTTCCGATTGGATTTTCCTCTGAGATCTTTTTTTTTTAATTTTTATTCAACAAATTGCACTTTCTATTGTGAACAATATACCTCACTAGTTCAGCATACCAGTGAAGAGTCCCTGTTTGTTAATACCAGCAATCCAGGGTTGTTTTCTGGTAAGCATCAGTATATTAAATCAACTTTAGTTTTATAATCTAACAGCTAAGTTATAAAATTATCAGCAATGAAATAATATATATATCATCTAGCAATAATGACTTTGAAGTATTGGTTTCCGGAAATTTTCTCTGAGTTCAGTATTTTTGTGATTTTACTAATTGCTGATCAAAAGATACATTTTAAAATTCACTTTGATATAATTTTGATATTGGGATTATGTTTGCGTTTAAATTCAACGATTCTACATTTTGTACTGCAAATGTCGTTACTCGTAAAAAGATTCACTCAACACACTCATATCTTGTAACTGTCAAAAGCAAACGACCTTATTTTTACAGCTAGCCCAACCTCCAACGTGTATGACAGTTTCACATGCGATCGAATTTTGGGTATAGATAATTAACATGTAAGGACTGGTTAAACAAGACACATTAAACGATCTGATTAAAAATGGAGCCTTATAATTAGTTCTGATATTTTAAATAATTTTGTATCAACGATCTGACTGCTTATCAAATTTTGATAGAGAACCTACTGCTCTTCATGCGCATTGTCAGCAGACGTCTGGTATCAGCTTCCAGAGATAAAATAATCGTAATATATTTTTATGTTTACTATATTCTGGCTGTTTGGGTTTTTAATAAATCAGAAGTAAATTTGCCGAATCAAAACAACAATTGTTTTGTAATAATGAAATAATTGGTCTTCTTTCCAAAAACATTTTGAAGGTGCAAAATATAAGAAGCGTTTCTACAAGTGAAGCCTAATCTGCGTACCCTTTCGGAGCACCTCATATCACCCCAAGTTTTTGACAGGGTTCGTGTTGCTTAATAATTCTTTAGTTTTCTATGTTGTGTTTTTGTGCTATTGTTTTTCTGTAAATCATTTTATTCTTTTAGCCATGGCGTTGTAAGTTTATTTTCTACTTATAAGTTTAAATGTTCATCTGGTATTTTTCCCCCTTTTTGTAACACTGTACTTCGTGGGATAAAATTCATGGATATATTTCACCTTTAAATCTACAAACTAAACTGATTAAACATATATCTTAATTTTGCAGACGGTTCGCAAAAAGCAATCAAATTTTGGACAAGTTCGTAACCAAATTTATCTATCTGTATTGCTTATGTGTGTACAGAACAAAGTTGACCGGTTAGTGTGCATTGTGTCTAGCCTATAAAGTCTGGACTATAATAATGTAATCTGATTATGTTAAAATTGAAGATTAGCAAACCTTTGATATTTGATGATACACAATTAGTTTATTCATCTCATTAACAACATTCGAAGCGGGTGAGTTGCATACGAATTAAGCATAAAGGACAAAAGTAAGCTGGTACGTTTTCTTAAATGTTGTAAATTAGTATTGACCACAAACCAAAAAGAACAACTGTGGTCTTTGTTTGAATTGGAAAATGTAAGATTTTTTCTAAAAAAAAAAGAAGTTATCCATATGATTTTACCCAAACGTTTGGTTCTGAACTGCAATGAATGTTAACTGAAACAGCGTGTCGGATGCACGGTTTATTATAAACATGTATTCTAGTTTTATTAAATTTAAAATTACAAAGCGCAACTTAAAGCTAAAATATTTTTTGGTTTTTGTTTTTGTCTCATTAAATTGTAAAGAGACATTGAGTTTTTCAACTTTAGTATTTGAACATTAATTGTTAAAAGATTCCTCCATAAATGCTCAAAGATCGTATTTAAAGTATATTGCATTTATCATAGCGCTATTGTGAATAAAAATTGATTTGCAGATTTCAGGTTAAATGAACGTAAGAAGCTGAGAGGATAACAAAGTCACTTATAACAGAGGAATGAAATTAATCAAGCTTGATGTATAAAACAAAATTGGAAATTAACTTCAGCAATTTCGTACTTTATTTTGCCTGAAGAAAATATTGATTTGAGCGTCACTAATAAGTCTTGTACAGAAAAAAATACATCGAGCGTATAAAATTACAATCCTGGAATGTATGATGAATTGCATTTATTTCATACACGTTTTAATTCTTGAAAGGTTAGGGCACGACATTAGTTTTTTCTTTATGATAAGTGTTGCAGAACTTTGAACTTTTATGTCTGTTCTTAAAACGTTGTGAGACAATATTTACAAAAAAAGATTTACTGAAACCGTTACATTTAATGATGTTTTTACGTCATGATAATGCATAGTATAAGGATGCGAAAATGGAGTGCGCTTGCAATAACCAACACTATTAGTACCGAAATATTTGTCATATAAATAGAAACTTTCCCTTAAAATGTGTTTTGGTCTATCATACGTTTGGTATTCCAAATAATAAATTTCAATGAAAATCTTCCAACGTTGTCTTTATTTGAGAATATTATTTTGCTACATGTACCTTTAGACTTTATAAAATCCCTCTGAACATAAATTTTATTTCATAAATAATACACTTAAAACATTCCCATACTTATACTTAAAGATAATTTTATCGGTAAAAATATCTAGTTATGTACAAATTCTTGTTGTATACCGATGCAGTCCCTTCTGCATGTTTCCATTTATATATTCATATATTCTTTGAACACACTTTACTATAGCGATTTTGTTTTAACTTTGTTGATGTCGATGCACATTCGCATTTTTGACAATCGCGTGATGCGAGATGAATAAAACGCTCGTATTTTGGTGATTTTTTCCTTTTGCAAAGCAAGTTGGTTTGAAAAATTTTGTAATAGTGTTATTCTAACATTTGTAATTATATCGTAAAATTGTAAGCCAGAGATATTGTTTCATGAACATTTATTTTTTAACACTAAAAGTTGCATCTTTATCTGGCACAATCACTGTATATAAAGGCAACAGTAGTATACCGCTGTTCGAAATTCATCAATCGATTGATAAAAAAGCAAATCCGGGTTACAAACTAAATCTACATGGAACACATGAAAACTTCACATTTACGCTTGAAAGGATAGTTTGTTAAATGATGTTTGTATTATTGGAAACTCCTAAAATCATATCGACGCTTTTTTAAGATATTTATCATTTTTTTTAAGTTAGTATATAAGAACAGTGCTCAAATATAATATCTTATGAAATTAGTGACTATGCATAATCCCATGAAAACCGGGATATTATACAATCCCTGAAAAAAACCGTGGTTCTACATATTCCTTGTAATATATTACCACTACTTGTTATATTTATTATCGCTTTTGGTATCCCCCTCTCTCAATTTACAAATAAACAAAACTTATTTCTACAGAAAAAGATATGAAGAAATTTGTTGTCTTGGTAACAGGGGGAAGTGGATTCCTTGGTCAACATGTTGTAAAACACTTGCAGATATATGCAGAAAATGTTCGTGAAATTCGGGTATTGGATATGGTGCCGTACGAACAAAAACTAGGTAGGTGACTTACAAAATATTTATAAATTTTGCCTATTGTGTATTTTTTTCAAATATAGTATCCTGTTCTTTTATCCTTTTGAGTTCTAATGTGACTAGTACATTTATCTTACACAGGCTATATAGTTTGCATGTCCTATATAGTAAAATACAATTCTTACGCTTGAAAACTTTTGAATGTCTTTTCAATATCTTTCGCCTCTTTTACACTCTACAAAATTAGCATTCATGTACTAAAAGATATAAAATAAGGACGATTCATATCATGGCGTTGTCAGTTTATTTTCGATTTATGAGTTTGACTGTCCCTCTGGTATCTTTCTTCCCTCTTCTTTAATATCGATTATACCTGGTTTCAATATATGTGTATAAAGATTGATTAGGATTCACATGATATGTTTAGGTCTTAACTTAAATCTTAAACTAGAAACTTTAAAAGTCCAACAGCTTCTTAACATTAGACAACCATGAAAAGGAAAACTTGACCGAAAGGATTAGACAAACGTATACTCATTAAAGGATTAGACAAACGTATACTCATTAAAGGATTAGACAAACGTATAACTCATTAAAGGATTAGACAAACGTCTACTCATTAAAGGATTAGACAAACGTCTACTCATTAAAGGATTAGACAAACGTATACTCATTAAAGGATTAGACAAACGTCTACTCATTGTTACGGCCAGAAATCGCCTTTAAATTGTAGCCAACAAAAGACACAAATCAATAATAAAATTTAACAATATTTAATATACAAAAGTTTACAAAAGGTATTACACAAATATTACTGTTAACTTAACTGTCAAAATATGAGTCCAATCAGTTATCTTTATCTGTATCCGGAAATCTTTCGGAATCCAATTTGAATATTACGTTCACTACTAATGTCACAATCCAGTATGATGTTGTTTGTAGAATAATAATGTCAATCCAAATGCTGTGAATACTAATGTCTATCAATGTCTATGTCCAAGTTTAATTATGAGAGTTTAACTTTAGTGTCTGTATATATAGTGTTGTCATGGAAAATTCTAGAACACTCTATAATGGAACATTGTGGAAAATCCTGGAAAGTTACAACGGAAGTTTCTGGAATAACGTAGAAGTTTAAATTACGCATCTTTTATAAGGATCATTCTAGAAAGTTCCAATCATTCTGTGATTGTTCCAGTGATTCCTAAACTGCACAGTTATAAGATTATTTGGTAAACAACTATCAGGCCATACAACACAAATTAGGCCAACATAAATAAACATAATAATTACAATATCATAACACCTCCCCCCTTAAAAGAAGTTTTAGTGTAACAAAAACTTATCATGAATAATCTGAACAAAAATACATAATATATACAAAGTGATTTAATAAGCTCTAGATAAAGCATCAGCTATTACATTATCTTTACCCTTAATATGTTTTACAATTACATCATATTCCTGTAACAATAAACTCCACCTAGTCAACCTCTGATTCTTGTTTCTCATTTTATGCATGAAGGTGAGAGGATTATGATCAGTATAAACAAGAATAGGATATACAGTGGGATTCAAATATACATCAAAATGTTGAAGTGCTGACAACATTGCAAAACACTCTTTTTCAATAGTTGAATAATTTTTCTGATGTTTATCTAATTTCTTAGAAAAATATGATATAGGTTTTTCAACATTATCATCTGTCTCTTGATATAAAACAGCTCCTATTCCTACATCGCTTGCATCAACGGCAAGTTTAAATTGTTTTTCAAAGTCTGGAGTAATCAGAACTGGACTATTAATTAAAAGTGATTTGCTATTTTCAAAAGCTTTTTGACAATTTTCACTCCAGATAAATTTAGAATCTTTTCGTAAAAGATGAGTCAATGGTTGAACAACAGTAGCAAAATTTGAACAGAATTTCCTGTAAAATCCTATCATGCCTAAATATCTCATAAGTTGTTTTCTATTTGTAGGAGGTGGAAATTTGGAAATAGCTTCCACTTTAGCCATAATAGGTTTTACTTGACCTTGGCCAACTGTATCCCCTAAATAATCAACAGTGGCCTGACAAAATTCACTTTTACCAAGATTAACAGTCAAATTTGAATGTGACAATCTATCAAAAGTATCATACAAATGTGTTAAATGCTGTTCCCAGCTATCACTACATACAATAAGATCATCAATATAAGCATAACAACAGTCTAAATCTTTTATAACATTATTGATCATTCTTTGAAATGTAGCTGGAGCACTTTTCATGCCAAATGGCATTACAGTATATTGAAATAAGCCATCTGGTGTAACAAAAGCTGATATTTCACGAGCTCTCTGTGTCAGTGGAACTTGCCAATAACCTTTCAACAAATCAAATTTGCTTACAAATTTTGCTTGACCAATGTTGTCAATACAATCGTCTATCCTTGGAATCGGATAGCAATCAGATTTTGAGACTGAATTTACTTTTCTGAAATCAGTCACGAAACGAAAGGTTTTATCTGGTTTTGGCACAAGGAGACAAGGAGAGCTCCATTCACTGTTACTCGGCTCAATAATATCATTGTCAAGCATATATTTAATTTCTTTTCTCATAGCTTCAAGTTTGAGTGGATTAAGCCGATAAGGATGTTGCTTAATTGGAGAAGCATCTCCTACATCAACATCATGACAAACAGCAGTGGTTTTGTTTGGCACATCTGGAAAAAGATTTTTAAAAGAAAATACCAAAGTTTTTATTTCTTCTCTACGATCAAAAGACAGATGTGCAAGTTTTGAGTCTAAATTTGATAAAATTTCAGAATTTTTCAATCTAACTGTCTCTTCCATAGTTTTAGAACTAAAAGGTGGTTCAATTACATCTGGTTTGTCATGATTGTTCTCAAATTTAACCATGCCTAAAGTGGCAACTGGTTTACTCTCAAATTCATTAGTACGCTCAAAATATGGTTTTAACATATTAATATGACACACTCTATTTTGTTTGCGCCGACCTGGAGTTTTTACAATATAATTCAAATCATTAATTTTACTCTCTATTGTATAAGGACCACAATATTTAGCCTGTAAAGGATGTCCAGGGACAGGCAGAAATACAAGTACGCTATCACCAGGCTCAAAAACTCTGTCCCTGGCATCTTTATCATACCATATTTTCATCTTGTTCTGTACATTTTTTAAATTTTTCTGAGCAATTTGACAAGCAGTATACAATTTTTCTTTAAATCTAGATACATAGTCTAAAAGATTCAAGTCAGTATGTTCAGTAAGCCACTTTTCCTTAATCAATTTAACGGTCCCCTTACAGTATGACCAAATACCAACTCAAAGGGACTAAATCCAAGGGATTCTTGAACAGCCTCTCGAACCGCAAAAAGTAGAAAGTGAACTCCATCATCCCAGTCTCTGTCAAATTGAAGACAAAAAGTTCTAATCATGTTCTTCAATGTTTGATGAAAACGTTCTAAGGCACCTTGAGATTCTGGATGATAAGCACTTGATCTGTACTGAGCAATCCCTAACTGGTATACGACTTGCTGAAATAAACCTGACATGAAATTTGATCCCTGGTCGGACTGTATAGACTGAGGAAGTCCTACTAATGTGAAAAATTTGATCAAAGCTTTGACGATAGTAGGTGTCTTGATATTTCTGAGCGGAATAGCTTCAGGAAAGCGGGTAGATGTACACATGATTGTCAATAAATATGCATTTCCAGTCTTGGTCTTTGGTAAAGGTCCAACACAGTCAATTAGAACTCTGCTGAAAGGTTCGTCAAAGGCTGGAATAGGCAGAAGTGGTGCTGGTGGTATTTTCTGGTTAGGTTTACCAACAACCTGGCATATATGACATGATTTGCAGTATTCTGCAACATCATTTCTAAGTTTAGGCCAGTAAAAATGCTGCAAGATCTTAAGGCAAGTCTTCCTTATACCTAAGTGTCCAGCCAAGGGGGTGTCATGGGCAAGACCAATAATTTCTTGTCTATAAACTTTAGGCACCACCACTTGGTATAGCACTCTCCATTCCTCCTCTGGGGTAGCATCAGGAGGCCTCCACTTCCTCATTAAAATACTGTCCTGATGGTAATAGCATTCGGCCACTTTGTCTGCTTCCTCCTGTGGTTGAGCCCTCTGGCTGAGCTGAAGAACCTCAGGGTCTTTATGTTGTTCTTCGAGTAAATTATTTCGGTCTCATGAATGGCTGTTTACATCTGGCCATGGCATAATAACATTTTTGTTAACACTAGGTGGTTTTATAATAGCCTTTTCTGAGTTACCAGGATCTTCAATATCAGCTATAAAAGTGTCAGAAAGGTCCATGTAATCAAACTTGTCTTCTTGCAAATTCTCATTTTGTTGTTTTCTAGCCATCGCCCTAGTAACAACACAAGCTGGATACAATTCAGCATCATCTTCAGGTGATTTAACATCCACCACCGGTTCACTGGTAACAATTGGTTCAGCAACCACTTTGTTCCTAGCTAGATCATTTCCTAGCAATAAGGTAACACCCTCAACAGGGAGATTAGGACGAACACCTACAACAACTGGTCCAGTTATCAAATCTGACTTCAGATAAATACGATGGAGAGGAACATCTATACAACCTAACTCTACACCTTGTAACAAAACGGAGGCACCAACAGAAGTATTCTCGGACAAAGGCAACACACCTTCTAACAATAAAGTCTGAGAAGCTCCAGTGTCCCGTAAAATCTTAATAGGCTGAAGAGTGGTATCATCAACAATAGAAACAAACCCATCAGACATAAAGGGTTTGTATTCCTCCATGTAATCACAAAAACTGGACTTAAAAGCCTGACGCGCAGGGCATTCCAATGTACTGGTAATATAAGGTGTCGTACAAGCACTGGTCTTCGGCTTATTATCTCGTTCATTCTTCTGCTGGAGTCTAAAACAATCAGCCATCAGGTGACCAATCTTCTTACAATAAGCACAAGTCAGTGACTTCTTCTCAAAAGTATCAAATTTTGGACTAGACATATTATAACTGGACTGACTCTTATTCTGTGGAACAGGCTTACTATCAGTATGCTCAGTACTTTGATTTTTGTAATTTCCACTGGAAGTATTAACATTTTGACCCTTGAAACTTCTTTTATGTGAAAGAGTATAATTATCTGAAATAACAGCTGCATCATGTATTGACTCAACAGTTTTGTCGTCTAAATGTGTTTTTAAGTCTAAATGAACACATTGTTTGAACTCTTCTAATAACATCAATTGTCTTAGGTTATCAAAATTGTTATCTGTTTTCTTTGACGTAAGCCATTTATCAAATAGATCTTCTTTTTCCCGAGCAAATTCCACATATGTTTGTGAATCAAACTTTTTATAAGATCTAAATTTCTGTCTATATGCTTCTGGTACTAGTTCATAAGCTTTCAAAACTTCCTGTTTTACCATATCATAATCAGAACTTTTTTCTGATGGAAGTGCGGAATAAATTTCAGCGGCCTTACCCTCAAAAACACTTTGCAGCATCGTAGTCCAATATAATTTCGGCCATTTCAAATTATTTGCAATTTTCTCAAACTGTGGAAAATATTTATCAACTGTTTTTTCACAAAATTTCGGAACCAAACGTATATTTTTTGCTGCATCAAAATAATCTGATTTCGACTGGACTTTAGTGTTATTTTCCTCTTTGCCAATTTCAATTTTCATTTTTTCCATCTCTAGCCTTTCCCTCATTTCAAGTTCTTTTAATTTAAGTGTATGTTCTAATTCAAGCTGTTTTAATTTAAAGGCGTCAACATTTTCGACCTTAAGATCAAGAGCCTCTTCACCTAAAATTTCTGATTCAACTAATTTGTCTATAACCAAATTTTTTATAACTTGTTTTCTCATAGATACTTTAAAAACTAATTTCAGTTGTTTAGCAAGCAACACTAATTCCTCTTTCTTTAAATTATCAAAACTCTCCAGGTCTGGCGTTTTCAAAAATTTACCAGCATCAAATGCCATTTTGTAGAATTTTGTTGGCTAGTTATACTACAAATACTAAACAAATTTTGAATAAAATATTTTTAAGATCCCAGGACGAGCCCCCAATTTCTGTTACGGACAGAATTCGCCTTTAAATTGTAGCCAACAAAAGACACAAATCAATAATAAAATTTAACAATATTTAATATACAAAAGTTTACAAAAGGTATTACACAAATATTACTGTTAACTTAACTGTCAAAATATGAGTCCAATCAGTTATCTTTATCTGTATCCGGAAATCTTTCGGAATCCAATTTGAATATTACGTTCACTACTAATGTCACAATCCAGTATGATGTTGTTTGTAGAATAAAAGTGTCAATCCAAATGCTGTGAATACTAATGTCTATCAATGTCTATGTCCAAGTTTAATTATGAGAGTTTAACTTTAGTGTCTGTATATATAGTGTTGTCATGGAAAATTCTAGAACACTCTATAATGGAACATTGTGGAAAATCCTGGAAAGTTACAACGGAAGTTTCTGGAATAACGTAGAAGTTTAAATTACGCATCTTTTATAAGGATCATTCTAGAAAGTTCCAATCATTCTGTGATTGTTCCAGTGATTCCTAAACTGCACAGTTATAAGATTATTTGGTAAACAACTATCAGGCCATACAACACAAATTAGGCCAACATAAATAAACATAATAATTACAATATCATAACATCATTAAAGGATTAGACAAACGTCTACTCATTAAAAGGGCCAACTCTACCATTACACCATTCCCAAGGAAAGGATTAGACAAACGTATACTCATTAAAGGATTAGACAAACGTCTACTCATTAAAGGATTAGACAAACGTCTACTCATTAAAGTGGTACCCAACACTTTAACTAAAATTAATTTGGCTCGTTTAATTTTCTTAAAATTTTGACAAAGTATTTACTTTGACCCTTTGACAAAGATATAAAAATTTCAAAAAATTTGAACCAACCGTTTTATCAGAAAAATTACACTGGTTATATAGCAGTTTGACAAACACTTATTTTGATCATTGAGAAGTTTAATATTCCCTTAACAACACAACGTAATTAAAACGTTTAGCTGATTTTACAGAGTTATCTCCCTGTAGTGTTAGGTACCACCTTAAAAGGGCCAACTCTATAAGGGCCATCCCCAAGCGCATTTTCTGTATCACCTTCAGGAAAAAAGCGTTAATGTATTTTGCATTCAAAATATTGTTCTTATTCTGTTTCGTTTATTACTTATTTGTTTGTTACTTTTATTGATTTTTTCAGACTTCCAGTCAAGCAAACCATTGCGTATATATTCTGGAAGTATAACGGATAACAAGTTAGTCAACGAGGCATGTCGTGGGACCGATATTGTTCTACATATTGCTTCCAAAATAGATTATTCTAATTTCCCTGACAAGAAAGTATTACAAGAAGTGAACGTAAAAGGTATATGTATATTTCAACTCTGAAGTCAGTATTGGTAATGATCAACCTATTCTTTAAACGTGAAATTAACCAAAGTTATTAATGCAGGTGGTAATTGATTGAAGGTGAAACATACATACATGGTGTCACATGGGCATTAAATAATAATATTGACAAGGCTATTAAGTAATAAGAAATTGTTTAACTGATGTTGTGTTACTTAACTTATATTTAACAAATATCGTAAAGTCTTGATATCATATTATCGGTTCCAAAGCGTTTAGAAATATTTCTGAATTGTCATTTAAGTTGTACATTTTCTTCAGCAATTGACCAATATTTAAGGAGTAGGGAAGATTAAGCAAAGACCAACAGATTTTAACATCACCATATAATCATTTTCCTTGCCGCAAGTCTTGGCGCTCGTCAGCGGTTGTCTTCACTTAATTTTTCTTTCTCCCGTTTTTGTCATTTAGGCATTGTTATTGTCTGGTTTTGTTTTGATCGTTGGCCGTAATCATTGATTTTTTTATGTTTATTTCCGTCGCCTTTATTATGTATACCTCTTCTTTGATGAAGACAATATGTAGATTTCAATTTTATTTCAATGTGTGTTTGTGTTGTTAAGTTTTTCTAATTAGACAATAACCGCAGAATATAATGTATTCTCTAATATTTGTGCTACTTTAACATTTCCTGACCGGTGTGAGAAATATATTTCTCCTCACCAGTGAAAAATCTGTTCTCGGCTAATGATTGGTTGAAATTTGATTGTGACGTTAAATTTTCTAGTTTTCTTCTGAATTTTCTAATTGTGACGTCATGAAAAAAGGCGACCATGACTGATGACGTCACATCAAAAGTACACAACTTTCCTCAAATCTTTGAAAAGGAAGGATAAAAGGCATAAGAGAAACAGATTCCACCACTGTAACTCGTGTATTACGATATTTCTCCACTCTCAACAGTTAGATTTTAATTACTTAAAAAGCTCGGCAAGCCTCGCGCTTTAAATATTAAAATTTAACTGTCTCGAGTGGAGAAATATCGTAAAACACTTGTTGCAGTTATGGAATCTATATTTCTCAGTAGGGTAAACATTTTATATAGGAACGTTTGTTTCTGTAAAAAAATAAATAATAATCACATGTAAAAAGAGGCTGAATTAGTTTTATCATATTTGAAATTTCATTTAGAAAATATCAAAAAACAAACTTCATGTTTGACGAATGTTTAAACCATTTGATTAATATTCTAAATGTTATACAACAATTGCACTTTGGAAATTTCTTGTTGCGGTGACCTATAGTTGTTAATGTCTGTTTGGTCTCTTGTGAACAGTTGTCTCATTGGCAATCATACCATATCTTCTTTTTTATATTGTAAATCTATAATTAACTGTATCAGTTATGATTCGAATAATGAATGTCAAACTGGTAATCTCTGTTTGTTTTCTTTTTAATTTGTCCTATAATTCTTATTAAGTGTTCAGCAAGCACGAAAACGGATGAATCATCTTATGGACAGGAAAGGAGACTAACAAATCTGTATCTTAATTTCCAGGTCGTTGACATCTTTACTATTTTCATTGATAATGACCTAAATAAACAATAATGATAAAATGCATGAAGTTATACTATAAACAGTTGACAAACAAAATACCTTGGATTTTTACAGGGACAGGTCAAGCAACTATAAAAGGTAATGATCTTGGGTCATAACCGTTCCAAAATCTTATAAACAACTATTTGTTGGATTTTTAACACTGTCAGGAAGAAACCTTTACCCCGTTGCTTAAAAACTCATATTGCAAGTTAAAGGCAGCAACTTATTCTGCCTTTTTCTGAATTTTGTTGTAGATGTTATACATTACGCTAGTTCTGTGCCTCAAAAGTGTAAATGGGGGAGGAAATAAACGAATTTCACACTTGAACGGTGGAAATAAAAAAAATACCCGAAAATTTCATTTGTAAATTAAGAAACAATATCGATTAATGAGTTATCAAAGGTGTATAATTTGAATAAACATAAAAACAAATAATCCTGGTATCTATGATGAGTTTATTAAATACGCCAGACGCGAGTTTCGTCTACATAATAATTATCAGTGTCGCTCCGATCAAAAAAGGTAAAAAGTCAAACAAGTATAAAGTTGATTATCCAAAATTCAAAATAAGGTTGTGCCAAATACAGCTACGGTAATCTATGCCTGGGATAAGAAATATATGAAAAAAACCTAATCATAAAATATTGAATACATGAGTCAAGTTGTCTTGAAGAATCGCTGTATACCTATATCTACTTCTGAAAGCCGCAATGTTAAAAAAAAACAGTAAAATATGTATAAGAGCCAATTTTCTAATTTTGAACTATAACCAATTGTGCGCTCGTTAAATGACATCTTCACTATTTCATTGATAATCATACCTACTGAATCAATACTGATAAAAGTATTGAATTCATACAATATCCTACCGATAAAGAATGACCACAGTATTAAAACGGGGACATGTCTAGCAAATGTGAAAGTTGGTTGCTGTCTAAGGTTTTATTCATCGAAAAGAAAAAGAGATGATCCAACTATACACAACGGTTTTTTTTTTTTTATTCGAGAGGCACACGACCGAGTTCATATTTAAAACGGGTCATATGACCGCTTTGGACAGAATTCGTTGTAAATTGACGCAGATTAAATAATACAGATACCGGGCAAGGGTAGAAAACTGCTTTCTAAACGTGAACATTATCTAGCAAATACTTCTATATTTCTTAAAATTTCCTTTGAAAGAAAGCGAAGAATATGTCTATTAAATATTTACAGTGATAACTGAATGTGACTATCTATTAAGCATTTGATTGAAATTAACATATTTTCCTGAATGAAGTTTCCAGCAACTTTCCAGAATCATGAAAAACGAAATGTCTACCCAATATATTACTTTAAGCAAAATATTAATGTATGTATTTTAAACTTAATGTTCCCAAATTCATGTAATACGTCTCCGTAAGATATTTAGATAAATGTGTTTATTTTAGGAACAGAAACTGTATTAAGTGCTTGTCGGAGAGAAAACGTTCCATATTTAATTTACTGTGGATCAGCTTCAATATATTTTGGTGGCGACGAAGCGAGAGCAGCAACAGAAACTACCATAAAAACTCCATCTAAATTATGTTTTGGAGAATATGCGAAAACTAAAACTGAAGCACAGAATATGGTTCTATCGGCAAACAATTCTTATTTACACAATGGTAATTATAGAAAAATAATTCTCGACATGATTTTCAAATAGTGGTATCAGTATTTTGTCTTCATTCCCATTGATATATTTGTCAATAGTTATCAAAGGTGTCAACTGTCACGATTGGAGTATCGCTTGCAGCGTCATCATCACTTCGGAATATTTTACTCGACATGAACTACGAAAAAGTAAAATAACAAATGGCAAAATTAAAAGATCATAAACGTCACACGAATTGAAAAAAACTGTCATATTCCTATTTTGGAACAGGCATTTTTCTGTGTACAAAATAGTGGATTAAAACTGGTTTTATAGCTAGAGAAGCCACTCACTTGAATGCCAGTCTCATGAATCAGTTGGAAATTATCAGTAAAGACGGTTCAAAATTAAAACAGATAATACAATGCAAAAAGTACAAAATGACCATACAACATAAAATTTCACAAAAAGAAATAACCATCGGGCAATTTGAACCACAATGCGTGATACATACTACCATCATTTGCTCCACTAGTGACAGCTGTTGTGTTTTCATGTATTAATCTCATGACATGTATGAGTGAGTAACTACATAAGGAATCATAAACAAGGCTTTTTGTAGATGATAACAATTTCTATACATTTTTTCATTTCAAAAACTCAGAATGTATGTTCAAATGTGACGTCATTAATTGGTCATTTTTTACAATTTCTAATATGACGTCACTTGGCGTTGAGTTTAAACTTATTCGAATGTTTTGCATTTTTCCTGTATAAATTAGTTAATACTTCAGTTTTATGATGTACGTCTTTTGTATAGTCATTTTATAAAATTCACTGTTTGCAAAAGTATAAATTATTCTAAATAAGAGGGATGTTCTGGAACCTAACAGAAAACCCTGGCCGTTTTTGGCACAACTGTTTTCACCTTTTGGTCCTCGATGCTGTTCAACTTTGTACTTGTTTCGGCTTTCAAACTTTTGTATCTGGGCGTCACTAGTAAGTCTTTTGTGGACAAAATGCACTTCTGGCGTATTAAAAATTTTAAACTTGTTGTCTTTTGTTAGCTATTATTCGTGTGTTTCTTTGTCAATTGTGTTCTTCTATTTATTTATATTGTAGTCCTGTAATATTGTGTTGTCATTTTTATGTTATATTTCACATGGCCATAAAAGAGGGAGGTTTGCCACAAAACCTGGTTCGATCCACCATTTTTTCCTTTAAAAATGTCCTGTACCAAGTCAGGAATATGGCCATTATTATATTATAGTTTGTTTCTGTGTGTGTTGCATTGTAACGTTGTGTTTCCGTTGTGTCGTTTGTTTCCTCTTATTTTTTAGTGTAAATTCACATTACTATAAAACGGGTCACGGTACTTATCTATCCAAAATTCATGTATTTGGTCTTGATGTTATATTTGTTATTCTCATAGGATTTTGTCTAATGCTTAGTCCGTTTCTGTGTGTGTTACATATTAATGTTGTGTCGTTGTTCTCCTCTTATATTTAATGCGTTTCCCTCAGTTTTAGTTTGTTACCCCGATTTTGTTTTTTGTCCATGGATTTATGAGTTTTGAACAGTGGTATACTACTGTTGCCTTTATTTGAAACCTTACCTTATTTGGAATATGGATAAAGATAATATGCTGAAGGATTTAGGTCACTGGAACTGCCACCCTAAATTAACCAAAACACGTCTAGCTCTACATCGTCCAAAGGCTTATGCAAATGATCAATAAATTAAAAACTCCGAACTACAAGGTAAAACACATTCTGCTTCAACTTAAACGAAACAATTTGGCACCTACTACTAAAAATCCTTCCTTTTGAGAGACACATGAACACGTGGCTTGGTTTAACAAGTTTTCAAATGTCCCAACCCTGCTACTTTAAATCTCAACCAGTAAACTAACAAAACGTGAAAAGATTTTGAGATGTTTCTATTTAGCAGCTATGCATTGCACGCTACATAATAATATATCAATGCAAAGGTTGAACATTATGGTGACTTTGATTTGAAATGTTTAAGAAAGTTACTCGTAATGAACCTTTTTACACCTATCTCTTATAAGCTAGCTGATAAGATTTATTGATTTATATCACGATTCTATTTCAGGAAAACAGTTGAAGACACTTGCCCTACTTCCATTTGGGATGTATGGTGAATTGGATTATGGTAATATCCCGGCAGCAGTCCGACCGTTCAAAGGCAGAACATTTCCACTGGTCGGACAAATGAAAGCTAAAATACAATACAGTTATGTCGGGAACGTGGCAATGATGTTTGTAAAAGCAGTGGAGAAATTACCAAAGAATCCAAAACTAGGCGGTCAATACTTTTTCTCCGTAGATAATACACCGCCCGATACTGTTCCGGGTGTTCTTAAGCCGTTCCTGGATCATTTTAGCAGTAAGCCCTCGTCATGGTATATTCCGTATTGGCTTGCTATTGTTATGGTTTTCTTAATAACCTGTGTGACATTTTTGTTGAAATACTTTACAAATGGTCATTTACCACTGTCACATTTCACATTCGGAAGCATAGCATATTTGAATACCACTTTTTATGTAACAAACGATAAAGCCAGAAGATTACTTGGATATACACCTGTTTACGATTATAATAATGCAATTGCGCAGTCAAATAAGTTCTATGAAACAATCATTTGAAGGCAAAGATGTTTTTTTTTTTTATTATTTTAATAGAATTTGAAGATTCGATAGTCAAACAGTGATCTTTTTGATCTTTTATTTGTAGACCTTATTTCCTGCAATGATGTTTAATATATACTACCTCGTCCTAAAATCTACATCAATGTCAGCATACATATTATCAAAATTCTCTTCATTATCCGCATTGTTATATTCGTCATCAATGTAGACTAAAACGAAGTTCCATAATCCATTAGAATATATTTGTTCCCATTTATATAATTACATTAACACTTGTCTATTTAGTTTCCTGTTTAACAAATACAATGACTTCATTTAATATAATTTGCTTTTTTTCGAATGTAAATATTTTATATACTAGTGAATTGGCTCTTCCGGGGCATCTGAACTCACTCTGTGTTTGTAGGGCCTGTGTTGAATTTTAGTTTAGTTTCTTGTGAGTTGATGTGTGTCTTCTTTTTCTTTTGATCAAAGTTCTGTTGTATTTCTTTGATTTGTGGGGTGGTTGTTCCCTTCGTAATATATCCTATTTTACAAAAAGTAGTTGTTATATCCTGTCTCTGCGATAGAAACATCTCAATATTGTTTTTCGATTGCGATAGTTACAGTAACATTTCATCGACCGGTTTTAGTTTGTAACCTGGATTTGATTTTTTTTTTTAATCGATTACGTCTTTTTAACAGCAGCGTACTACTGTCTAAAGTATAGAAGTTGATACGATAAGCTCAATCGCATCGCACAGAAATGGTTAAGAAATTTTAGAATAAATTTATCAAATATCTGCAGATTATCGACAATAAATTTCCAAAAAGGAAAAGAAAACATCACCCTGAACACCTAAATACAATCACTGACACAGTTTTTAAGTTTTGACAGGAAGATTGAATAAAAATAATATCGATTGTTTGATTTTTTTGTTATTTTATTTCAATTTATACCTTATAGTCTAATTCTAAGTGTGGGGACATTCGAAACGGTTGACAAAGGATAGGAATCTTTTGGAAGTTTAACATAATACTTTTTTGTCTATACCTCTTGTAAACTGTATATATTCAGGGAGTCAATGAGTAAAGTCATAGAATTCGAGCTTCATCATGTGTTGTAAAACAAATTATAAAAAAAGAAGATCTGTAAGTTTTCTCTGAATGTTTATTGAAATTGATGACATATCCAGGCACTAGTAGTCGTATCCTTGGCTGTAATCTGCAATTAAAGAGTATACCAAATGTACATACAAAATTGTAATTCTTTTGATAGTCAAGGGTATTGTCACATGATTAATAAATTTAAAGTTGATTTGAAGTGGCAGACAATTTATAGAATATAGTTCATGCTATTTTGTATAATAAGTAATTTGATGATATAACCGTATAATGCATAGAAACAACTGACAGTATTTATATAAAATCCACAACACACACTACACAATTTGATGTGTCTTAGCCATGACTTGTTATGTAACAATACATGCTTTAAAATGAAGGCTCCACATTTAATTTGTTGCATGTGTACTACTTGATATTCAGGAGAGAATATAACTTATCACGGTGGAGCGAGAAATCCAGAAGATTGGTTTACATAAAAGTTTGCCAGTATTTATTGGAAAAATATGTATAAAATTGAGAATGGAAATGGGGAATGTGCCAAAGAGACAACAACCCGACCATAGAGCAGACAACAGAAGAAGGTCACCAACAGGTCTTCAATGCAACGAGAAATTCCCGCACCCAGAAGCGTCCTTCAGCTGGCCCCTAAACAAATATATACTAGTTCAGTGATAATGAACGCTATACTAAACTCCAAATTGTACACACAAAACTAAAAGTTAAAATAATACAAGACTAACAAAGGCCAGAGGCTCCTGACTTAGGCAGGCGCAAAAATGCGGCGGGGTTAAACATTTTTGTGAGATCTCAACCCTCCCCCTATACCTCTAGCCAGTGCAGAAAAGTAAACGCATAACAATACGCACATCAAAATTCAGTTCAAGAGAAGTATGTCCTTCATGTTTATTTTACTACACTAGCTTAAACTATAATACAATTTACCTGCATTTCTTCTATAACCTGTAATATTAGAAAAGAGATCAAATGAACTTGTGACTATAAGTGGCATACTATGAGTATCAAATAAAAACTATACGGCACCATTCAATCGTAAAATTTACTATTGAACAATTTACTTCAAAATCATCGTAATCAAAAATTTGTATTCTATGATCTAAGACATCATTTATTTTTTCTCAATCGATTTATGACTTTTGAACAGCAGTATACTACTTTTGCCTTTATCTATTATGTCCAAACTTGCAAAGAAAAAAATATGTGATGTGATACTCTAATTATTACTTTGAATGTTAAAGATCGAACAAAAAAAACAAGATGATTATTCCTAAACAATATATGTCAAAACCATCAAAGTAAAAAATGACTTTTACTTTCAAGTCCATTACTTGATATTAAGGTTTCGGAGGTATAATTAAAACAAAAACATTTATGTAACTTAACTTTAATAATTGTTATCAAGAAGCACATGTGTGACGGACATGCAAATCTATTCATGTCCTCTTTAAAGCAGAATATGCAGATATATTATATGAAGAAATTATTTAAATGATAAAATTAGTCTAATTTTTACTTACGTCTTTTTCCTCCCATCATACCTCCCATACCTGCAATGTTGATAAATAGAGAATATTATACGACTTTTTAAATATCACATATGTGTCATCCCAGAACACCAGTATGATGCTAAAACTCTGATAGAGCCCGATTTTGGTGAAGGGTTGATACGGTGTTCCATATATGAAGCATTATTATATTTACAACTGGTTAAGATGTTTTAACAAACCACCAGGCTCAACAGTGCCACTGGAGACCAAACAATTTTAAAATTAACAAATTTCAACAGAACTCGTTGTATAATGTTTGTTACTTTATTTGCTTTGAATTGTTGCCTAAGACAATTAAAATACCTTTTAAAATGATTTCTATATACAATATGCTCATATGTTGAAAAACACCATAATTGAATTAAGAGAGAAAGTAATGTAGTCATACATGCATCAACATTTTTTCATCGAAAATAGTTGTATTTACTAGATGCAGTCCGGTTTCAACAACGAGTGCACACTTATTTGGCAACTGATACCTCTCACAAACTTAAGCTTGTACCAACAAATTTATTTTCTTGATATTTTCCATCTTCAGATTTCAAGGTTAACCTTTTGTTTTTGTTTTTGTATAGTTTTTTAAATCTAGTTGACTTAATTAGACTAAAAAAACTTACCACCCATCATACCGCTGCCCATTCCACCCATCATGCCACCCATCATCCCACCTGGCATGCCACCCATCATACCACCGGGCATACCACCCATCATGCCACCGGGCATGCCACCCATCATAGGATGCATTCCTCCCATCATACCCCCAGGCATACCACCCATCATTCCTCCTCCCATCATACCACCCATGCCGCCGCCCATTCCTCCGCCCATTCCTCCGCCCATTCCTCTACCATATCCGGCGGCATTTACTGCCACAAAGCATACGGCAAAGACTGCAATAACGGTTTGTAGAGGATTCATTCTGAAAAGAAATGACTGCATATATTAAGCTATATTCATTAAACATTAATATTTACCATTGTATTTCTTTCCTTGTTATTCAGGTTGAAAATACCCGCAGACCAAATTCAGTTAGTGAAACTTACATACATATTATATATTTTGTTTTATTTGGACACCGATCAATAATAGTGAAAAGGTCTTTGTTTATTCAAATATAACTGACACTATACTTAGGCCATTTTCCTTCCAAACGTTATGTTCTGTAAACACGTTCACAATTAGTTTAAAAATTTGTTCTTATTAGTACAAGGGGTTTACTTACGCGTACATGAGATTTTTTACACGTGTAAACGTAATTTTGTATATTTGTATGTTCTTCTATATAAAAAACAAAAAGTTAAAAAAAAATATGTGGAAGGCAATGTTGACCTTTAGATTTATCGATGTTTTTACACAACATATAATCTTTCTGAGGTATGATACCGAATTTGGTGGCCAACATATGCATGTTTTTGAAAAAAAAACTCTGATCACATACGTTATAAAGACCAAAATTCTGCTAAAAACAAAAATCATGAGTAGCAAAACTAAATCGGCTTAAATTGGATGATGTCATTTTAGCTTAACGAAGCATAACGAAGGTGTAACCTTTGGGTAAATTGGAGAATTAAATGAAATGAAAATTAATAGCCATCATGTATCATTAAAACAATAATATACTCCGGATCTGTTTAATCTGATTATAAAAACTATCAAGTTATACTAGTATTAGTTTAAAAAAAAAGAGATTTTGATTTCGTGAACATAGAAAAACTACAAATCGATCACTAATCTACAGTAAAAAGATTTAATACTCATTTTATTCTGCAATTTTTTTATGAATCTATTTTACATACCTATGTTAGATGTGGATCCGATGGGAAATGACGGCAAATAGTGGAGTAAAGATCGATGGTCAGTTTGGCATTTATATAGTAAAATAACTCGGAAACACAGACATTTAAAATAAAGAAAAGTTACACGATTAACAATGTTAAAATGTCTTTGATTACTTTCTATGTCATGTCTTACATGTTATATGTAAAACTTTCATTCAACTTTATAACTTAAAGATTGAAGGTTAAACTTATATGTGACTTTATAACTGTAGTATTACATGAACTAGTCGTTAAGGTTGTCTTTATAACTGTAGTATTACATGAAGTAGTCGTTAAGATTGTGTAAGATATTTTTGTAATAATCACAATAATCGTTATCCTGTCGTTTTCTACAGGAAGATAACAAGATGTTCCTTGTAAATGGGAATGACCAATCGAAACAAGGAAACGGTGTTTTATCCCATTAAATGTGTCAGAAATTTAAAAGTCGTTTTTGTTTATACATGTAATAACTATACGAAGAATTGTTCGTTTGTCTGTCATTGTTTCTTTTAACTATTTTTGGGTTTTTTATATTCTGTTGAGAGGTTTTTATATAAATTGTACCCGTTCATTCCACCAGGTATTTCATAGTAAAGATAATACTCATTCGAATGTAATTCTTGTTTTCCACAACAGTCATTTTAGTTCGTTTTAAAAACGAGTGTGGTTTGGGTGGAAGGGCATTTCAAAGGCTAATTATATATTTTGCCATTTGTATTTTGTCAGCTCTCTTAGCAACCTATGCTGTGTTGTATATGTAATCACAATCATAACTCAGAGACAGACTATTTTATTGTTATTGTATTTAAAACTAAAAATTTAATATAAAGGTGCAAGATTTCAAGGTGTGTAGAATACATTAACTAACTGAAAACAGATGCTGGTTTATGTATTGAATATATATGAAAGTGTGTAATTTTTTATTCATTTGTATTCTTCCGTTGCAATTGGTATATGTAAAGTAAAAGCAGGGAACCCTCTGTCAGCTGTCCTGGGCTGCTTTTTTAAGTATCCTGGTGATTTGAAGTAAAGATGTTAACCAAACAAGCAGACAATTAAAACAAATTGTAGTAGATATACACTTGCACATCTCCATTATGTAAATAATATCAATATTGTATCGTTATGGATTGAAGATTATTATATTGCTATTATATATTTCTAAGTGAAACAAGTCATCATTTACACAATCAAACAAAATGTGTCTTTTGATGAACACATTACAGACTGCTATTTCTATACTATCTTAATACAATAAGCATTTAGAAAAAATTTCTTCAAATCAAAACAAAATGCATTACGGAATATATAATCTTGGACCAGGAGACTGTATCAGTCTGTAATTTTGTAGGCGAAACGCGCGGATGGCGCAAATAAACAATTCCAATCTCGGTATCTATGATGAGTTTATTTGTTAGTCCCTCTGGTTCAACAAATTGTCATTAGATAGTAAATGAATTCATTTTATAAACAAACACAAAACAAACAAAATATTCTATTCATACATGTATGATGAAGACATAATCTTCTCAGTTTAATTAAGGTCTGGAGCTGGCATGTCAGTTAACTGCTAGTAGTCTGTTGTAATTTATGTATTATTGTCATTTTATTAATTTTCTTTTGTTACATCTTTTGACATCGGACTCGGACTTCTCTTGAACTGAATTTTTATGTGCGTATGGTTATGCGTTTAATTGTCTACATTGGCTAGAGGTATAGGGGAGGGTTGAGATCTTATAAACATGTTTAACCCCGCTGCAATTTTGCGCCTGTCTCAAGTCAGGAGCCTCTGGCCTTTGTTAGTCTTGTATGCTTTTTAATTTTAGTTTCTTGTGTATAATTCGGAGTTTAGTATGACGTCAATTATCACTGTACTAGTATACATATTTTTAGGGGCCAGCTGAAGGTGCGGGAATTCTCGCTACATTGAAGACCAATTGTTGACCTTTGGCTTTTGTCTGCTCTATGGTCGGGTTGTTGCCGCTTTGACACATTCCCCATTTCCTTTCTCAATTTGAAAAGCCATAGAATAGATTGAGTCATATTATGTTTTTTTTTAAACCAACATGTTGTACATTTTGTAGTAGCATTGTATAGATTGAGTTATTCTATTGTTTTAGAAACTTCAAGGTATACTGACTCATGTGGCTATTGCTAACAAACATAGACACTAACTAAAACAGTTGTTGTTTTGCTACTTTCTTAAAAAGTATTAAATATTTGAGGACAATTTTCGCGGAAATATTTAAATAATTAATTTTCTCCCTATTGTGCTTTGAGTTATCCTTAAGCGCTACACAAGATAGAGATATAGACTCAATAAAACATATAAACAAGGAACGAGGTAAAGGGCGTTGACATAGGTGAAATTATCATTATTTTTTAACGTTATTTAAGACTTATCAAACAGCTGAAATGATTGATTACCTTAGCCGTATTTGGCACAACGTTTCGGAATTTTGGATCCTAAATGCTCTTTGACTTTGAATCATATGTAGACGAGACGCGCGTTTGACGTATTGAATTATGATCCTGGTACCTTTGATAACTTTTTACCAATGGGTAAACATTGCAGAAATTGTGATTCAACTTTATTTTGCAATAATTCCACAAGAGGTTTTAATATGATATCTTACAATTAGTTATAAAACTATATTTCTATTATATTATCCACGGAATACAAAAGTAGCAATTCTGTATCTATGAGAAGTTCACCTTTTTCGTGTCATCTGTTGAATTTAAAATTAGCTGCTATGTTTTTTTATTATCGTATATAATATATATATGGAATGGTTATAAATCACAACATGTGTACCGCACAACTCTATGCATATGATATACGACACAAAGTTATGCATTAAAGCCTCTACACTAAAGTTGTAACTCAGGGATAAACCTAATGTTTTATAAGTAGTTATTCGCTTTGTAGGTTGCAATTCTGTTGATATACACAATGCAATTTCCCACTCCCTTTCGGCTAAAACTGTGAAACTTTTATTATAAAGTTTTGTGAAAATTAATATCCCAGAACGGAAAGTTTATATGCATTACTATTTTATTCAAAGGTCAAAGTATAGAGCTGTGTGGCATATTTTAAACATGTACATGCCCTGAACTTCTACGAGTTTAAACTTATACTAAAGTTCTATACTACCCTTGCCTTCATTTTTTGACCTCATGAGAATTTAAATGTATGCACTACCATGTTTTTGTACTGATTACATTTCCAATTGATGTCTCTTTGAGATGACACACAGAGATCATTTATTGGAACCAGTACGTTAACAAATTAACATGTCTGTGAATATTATATATCGCCACAAGAAAGTAGTGGTTTGAGAAACAGTTGTATTGACAAAGTGCAACCTCTAAGGTTTTTCAACCAAAGTGAGTCATCTGTGTATATTGTTTGCTGTATCCTTTAATAGCTTACTAAATGATACGGGTTTTTTTATTGTCTAAGTCCGTAAAATAAATCAGATACTTAAATTCAGTTCATTTATTTTGATTTTGAATAGAAATATCAAGCTTTTCGTAGTCTCTTTTTTAATCGCGTAACGGTTAAAATACGTTATTCAGAAATGGAATGCATTCAAAAGATTACTTTTAATACAGGGAACATATATCAAAAAATAACCTGACATTAATTAATCTTATACTTACAGTGAACACTGCATATTCTTGGATCTTTATTTTTATATCTTGAACAGGAAGCTTAATACACCAATTTATGATAGAAGAGAATATTTTTCATTTCAAAGCACAAACATGTCGACATTTACCTCAAAAGCTAGCATAACCTTTACAAATTACCTATTACGCAGCAATACAGTTAGGGTACTGCAGTGAGATCATTTAGGATGGCAGATTTTGTTACTAATATTGATTCACTAATAGGGTTTTTGAAAAGAAAAAAACACATTTTTTCTAACACTAGTTGTTGGCACGATACGGGAGACTTTCAGTTTAGAATTTTCATCGTAGCTCGGTATTTTTGATATTTTACTTTTCACTAAACAGAAATAAAAAATTGAAACAACTGTGCACGATATATGAACACCCAGAAGGCTGTAATTTGGACTATTTGTTATTTGAACGAAAACTCTTTATGATTAAAAAAATATGCAAGTTTTCAAACAAGTATATAAGTTTTATTAGACATACAAATATTCATCGAAGTATAATATCAATACAGGCAAAACGGATCTCGTTTTCATTATCATCATAATCATCCGAAACTCTGTCAGTAGTTTGTCACCCCTTTTCCTTTTTTTCAGTTAAGTTTAGTAACATGTATGCTGTTTATACATTGTATTATTTATTGTGGATTCATTTATTTTCGTGGGCACCAATGTTCGTGGATCTTTATTTTCGTGGGCACCAATGTTCGTGGATCTTTTGTTTTCGTGGGCACCAATGTTCGTGGATCTTTTGTTTTCGTGATTTTGCCGGAGTCAGCATATTTGCCTTTAGTAAATTCGTTTAATATTTAATTTCGAGGTTCATCTGCATCCACTAAATCCACAAAAGTTGGTTTCAAACCAAAAATAATAAATCCACAGTAATATATTTTTACAATCAATTTGTATTTCAATCTATATGTATATATTGTTTTGTGGTGAAAACATCATCAGTATGTTTTACTTGATTGGTCCTTTGTGGTTCCTTTATGACTGGACGGTTTTATTTATTAAGAAGATGTGGTATAATTGCCAAAGAGACAACTCTCCACAAGACACCAAATGACACAGACATTAACAACTATAGGTCACCGTACGGTCTTCAACAAAGAGCAAAGCCCATACCGCATAGTCAGTTATAAAGGGACTTGTTCTTCAGTCTGTTGCTTAGGTATCTAAGTATCTAGGCATTTTGTATTATGAAAATTAGGCAATTAACATTCGTAGAAGATACGTACTATACGTAGTGTTTTAGGACGGTTTAGTTGGTAAAGGAAGTTTTTACGGTGTTGTCTTATTTGTAAAACTACTGGTAGTATTGTAGTTATTACAAATTTAAATAGTCACTCGTCTCTTAGCCTTTTCTATTTTTTGTTTAATTTCTTTAGTATTAGGCATGTTACGGTCCTCTAAAATGCCGCTGTATTCTAGTTTATCATGCTGTGGAGTACTTTGTAATTGATGTCTGTAAATAGATGTGTTACACATTCTTTTAAGGAATCAGGGAATTAATTTCAGTTTGATATAAAGTTGTCATAACCAACGATAACAAAGGGACAGCCCTCTTTTAAACTTATAAGTCGAAAAGAATCAAGAATAACAATTAAAAAAAACACAACATGAAAAAAAATGTAGAACGGGATCCGGAAGGATACCAGCTCCTACTCCAGTTGTGGCACCTCTTGTACTGCTCGTGTGTGAAAGTACAAACCCGTTGATAAGACTTATTCAGTTAATCGCATTCGACGAAAAGAAGGACAGTCTTGGGGTTGTGATGTTTGGATAAAATCCGTCGTCATCCAACTCTTGATTGCGGCGGTAAAATGTTCGGTGGGAAGATTTTACCTTTTCAAATCTAAGGTGAATAGTTTCCTTGAGATCAGCAACCCACACGGATAGGAATATGAAATATATCCTCTCTATATAAGAGCTGCTGGAAAGTTGCTAGACAGAAATGGATCTGTTGTTATAAAGGAGCAATGTCTGTGTGTATTCAATATTCTTGTGTTTCACCTGACCATTTTAACTTGAGGAATATGAATGTATTTTCAGTTTGAAATGTTCTCACCTTTTTTTTTACGGTAGATTTACCAAAAAAACCTTACCAGGTTTTTTTTTTGTGTTGTTTGTATGTCATTTTGTTACTGGCGTTTACCCAAACATCTTTTTTATTTGTAGACATGAAGTTGTTCAAAAACATTACAGCCGTTTCATTCTTGTAAAGGAGAGTTGAAAATTCAAAATCATATGATTTATTCTCCTTTGCCAAACTATGATCCAGTTCTATGATCATTAGTTGACGTCTGACTTACTCAATTTATGGATATTGTTGTATTTCAGATTAGGATGTTGGTTTTCTGTTTAAATTGTTTATTTATTACGATAATAACTTATTATTATATATACATAAAAGAAGATGTGGTATGATTGTCAATGACACAACTCTCCACAAGAGACCAAAATGACACAGAAATTAACAACTATAGGTCATCGTACGGCCTTCAACAATGAGCAAAGCCCATACCGCATAGTCAGCTATAAAAGGCCCCGAAATGACAATGTAAAACAATTCAAACGCGAAAACTAACTGCCTTATTTATGTATAAAAAATGAACGAAAAACAAATATGTAACACATAAGCAAACGATGACCACTAAATGACAGACATATACATACATTATGTGGCGGGGTTAAACATGTTAGTGGGATCCCAACCCTCCCCTAACCTGGGACAGTGGTTAGAAAAAAACTAGAATCTTGAAGACAAAAATTGGAATTACTCCTAAATCAAGAACAGACATTGGCATGCTAATGCACGATACATGTCCAGTCAAGTAATGGATGACGGTACATGACCATGTTTACACACATAAAACATCTAAGTATGAGTTTCCTTGTTGTTTATTCTTTAGTTTTCTATGTTGTGTCAAGTGTGTTGTTATTTGTTTGTCGTTTTCAGTTTTAGCCATGGCGTTGTCAGTTTGTTTTAGATATATGAGTTTCGTGTTGTTTATTCTTTAGTTTTCTATGTTGTGTCATGTGTGCTGTTATTTGTTTGTCGTTTTCATTTTTAGCCATGGCGTTGTCAGTTTGTTTTAGATTTATGAGTTTGACTGTCCCTTTGGTATCTTTCGTCTCTCTTTTAACTATCATCATAAGAAAACAAATCAAGTCAGATTTAAACATTTATTATACAGGACAAAGATGGAATGTTTATGACAAATACTGCTCATATAACGGTTTTCAATAGTCGTATGAATAAGAATCTGAAAGAAAAGAAAGCCAAATTAAGTAAACGTCAGATGGAAATGGAAATATAAATATAAATGTTGACATTAACTATTGCAGTGTGTATCATTTATTGTTATTTTCTTCTTTCTTTTTTTCTAATTTGAAGGAAATAAAACTTCACATTGATTTTATCTATTGACTGCAATATAACAAATTAACTAAATTTTGTGTTCTTATTTAGCTCTTGTTGTGACATGACCTTTTGTTAGGCTTTCATCAATCAATCAATACATGATACTTATTGAGATGACAGGTACATTTGTAGCAATGACTGTCATGCAGTAATAAAATTGAGAATGGAAATGGGGAATGTGTCAAAGAGACAACAACCCGACCAAATAAAAAACAATAGCAGAGGGTCACCAACAGGTCTTCAATGTAGCGAGAAATTCCCGCACCCGGATAATCAAATAAAGTACGAAGTTGAAAAGCATTGAGGACTCGTAATTCCGATAGGTGTTTCCAAATAGAGATAATAACTATATTAAATGTGAGTTATAAATACCTGTGGCTCTTTTATATCCTGCAAAATAATATATATCAATATACCAATATACTTAGAAATATGAATGTGTGTGTAAGTAACCACATGAGATTTAGTGATTTGTTTCGTTGTTTCAATTGTTTTCCTCGGTTTTTAGTTTGTAATCTGGATTTGTTTTCTCTCAGTCCATTTTCGAACAGCGGTATACTACTGTTGCCTTTATTTTAATGTGTACTACATGTTTAACTTAATATGAAAAGTATTAAAAACAATCATATGAAATGAGAACAAATAATGAAGTATCATTCTTTAAATAATTCACAAAAGAAAAAGCAAGTGTCACGAAATCTTAATATGACATTTCTATTCAATTGTTCAGATACAAATAGAACATTCGATAACCGTATAGTACATTATAACAAATTGAATCTTCAATGGACTATGACTTACTTTTGCCACCTCCTATGCCTCCGCCCATACCACCGCCCATTCCTCCCATACCACCTCCCATAGCTCCACCCATTCCTCCGCCCATACCTATAAGAATACAAAACATATATTGAAATAATACACTAAATCTTAGCATAAGAACATGTATTATTTATTCAATATATATGGGTTTTTTAAAACTATTTTAATATGTTTGACTATTTTGAGATATGCATTGTACTTTGAATATTATTTTGAATATACACATGTATTTTTGCAAAACAATTAAACCCAAGTCCATTTTTTATGTGTTTTTCCAATGTCAGGTGCCTTTTACTCAATTCCTGTTTTTGGTTGCTATATGCCATGTACATTTATTTTTGTTAATTGTCTTGTCCTAAATCAGGCATTTAGTTTTCTCTTTTGAAAACATTTATATCAAGGAAAGCATGATAAGAAATACAAGCTCTCGAATATTGTATCAACTGGAAATAAGTATATATTAATTATACAGAATAGAACGTAAATGTAGTTAGCTTGAACAAATTGAAATGGAGAATCCAGCAAGTCCTTGACACATTTGTAATAATTGCTAATTATGTGTTCACTTATATTAAATAACATCTTTGTATTAGAGGTAATAATAATCCATGAAAGTCAGACATAAAATGCGTTTTAATTACCTCCCATCATAGCAGCCATCATTGCACCTCCCATCTTTGGCATTGGCATAGGCATAGCCATTTCCATTGGCATTGGCATTGGCATTGGCATTGGCATCGGCATTGGCATTGGCATTGGCATTGGCATTTCCATTGGCATCGGCATCATCATCTTACCCATACCCATACCACCTCCCATACCACCCATCATACCGCCCATCATACCACCGCCCATTCCTCCTCCCATACCACCGCCCATCATCTTACCCATACCGCCTCCCATGCCACCACTCATCATACCACCTCCCATACCACCACCCATCATACCGCCCATACCGCCACCCATTTCTCCTCCCATCATACCACTTCCCATGCCGCCTCCCATCATACCACCTCCCATACCGCCACCTTTACCATAACCAGCACCATTAACTGTGGCGAAGACAACAATAAATGTGACAACGGTCTGAATGGGATTCATGATGAAAGACTGAAATAAAACAATTAAAAAAACATTATTTGCAATTCAATTATATTTTGTTTATTGTTTGCTGATATTGAAAATGATTTATTTTAACCCGTTACGTGCTTTTAGTTTTGGCTTTTATGTTTTTGAGCAAGCTTTTTTATTGTTTCAGTAAGACAAAACAATCTAAAATTATTGAAGTTAGTGTACATTTGATGTTACTTTTGTTTTTTGCGTAAAATTAACACTGTTTATTAACTGCTAAATCAATTTTAGAAATGAACTTTACCTCAGTATGATACAAACTTTAAATACCCATTATTTCACCCAAAAATAACTACAGATGACACGTATTAATTTGGTTTTTTTTCAATTTATTGGATGATATTCAGATTGCACTAATGATGAGAAGAATTTCTAATAAGGAAATTAATTTCATCTTGAGGAGTTTAAGACTGAAAAAGTGAACTGTAACGTTGTTTGAAGTAAAATTACAAAAATACTAAACTCCAAGGAAATATATAAAGAAATGACCATAATCAAAAATGCAAAATCAAAAGCCCAATTACAAATTTATCAAACGAATGGATAAAATGTGTCATATTTCTGACTTGGTACAGGTATTTTCTTATGTAGAATAAATGTGGATTAAAACTCGTTTTATAGCTAGCTTAACCTCTCGTTTGTATGACAGTCACATCTAATTCCACAATTTGACAATGATGCGTTAACAAAACAAACAGATACAATAGATAAAAATATCATAAATAGAGGTACATCAGTCAACATAAAGTTATTAAGTAATTGAGGCAACATTTATACGAAAAAAAAGTCTGTTTACTTTATTTGTTATTGTATATTATATAGTATCACTGTAAATATGTTAGCTTCAAGGGAATTGAAAACAGGTATATGTTTCAGATAAGATTTTAGTAACTGTAAAAATTTTGATATGAGCGTCACTAATGAAACGCGCGTAGACGAAACGCGCGTCTGGCGTACTAAATTATAATTCTGGTACCTTTGATAACTATTTTGCATTTTTTTCTCAACATTTTACATAATACATTTAAAAAACTTGTAGAATGTTTAAACAAAAATTAATATCTGCTTAACAAATGTCTAAAGGGCAATTTAATCAACTTACATTCACGATATAAATAAACACACATTCACGAGACAAATAAGTATTAATTCATGCTTATTGTTAATAAAATTAACGGTACCAATTTTCTTGCAACAGATGCGCATTTCGACAATTCATGTCTCTTCAGTGATGCTCGTAGCCAAAATATTTGAAATCCAAAGCTTATATAAAAGATGAAGAGCTATAATCCAAAAAGTCTAAAAAGTATAGCCAAATCCGTGAAAGGAATCAGAGCTTTGCACGAGGGAGATACATTCCTTAATTTATAATAATTTCTATCATTTTGTAACAGCAAATTTTAATAACACAAACAATCCGTATTTTCATGCCAGTACCGAAGTACTGGCTACTGGGCTGGTGATACCCTCGGGGACTTATAGTCCACCAGCAGAGGCATCGACCCAGTGGTAGTAATAAAAATAAACGGTACCAATTTTCTTGCACCTGATGCGCATTTCGACAATCTAATATATTTGGTTAACAAAAAGAGTTCAATCATTTGATCATTTACATTTTGATCGTATATGGTTCCACAATTTATTTATTCACATAAGGTATGTACCGAATGAATTGATAGACAAAAAATATATGTTACAATGATTTTTACGTCTATCCCTTTTAACTTTTATGATTGCACTCGTTTTTTGTTTATTTTCATCATGAACGTTTAAGGCCAAATATTTGATAGCTTAGGATGTATTGAATGTTAAAATTCCGTAAACAACCAGTCATATGACCAAAATGACAAATATTTATAGCCAAACAGTAAGGACATTGTCACCTAATGGATGATACACCAAAGTTAACTGTTGAAATCTAGATCTTAAATGCAAGTACAAACAACATACCTGTAGCAGTAGGGAGGACAAGTTAAATTGTGACCATACTCAGAAACTTAACATCTTTTATAAGGAATTAGCACAGGAAATAGTGAATTCAACTTTAACAACTTGTAAAATATAAACATGCTAAAACATAAGTAATATTTTTATGTCATCATGTATAACTTGTACCTGTTAATTTTATTGTATGTTTTAACATGTCAAACTAGTTCTTTTTACACGGTATGATTGATGTTATGTTGGTCTTTGATTGTAATAGACGTGTTACGAAATAGTATATACTTGACGCTGAGGTTGACAAATTTGACTTTGAATGTTAGAATCGTATCAAAACATAAAAGTGATTTGAAGATTTGATCTAATATACATCAATTAAAATTTAAATTTTAGTGTATATTTGTTCATATAACAGACTTTTTTTTTAAATATTATAATAGACAATGCTGTTGTGAATATTTAAAATTCGATTAACTCATAATATGTGTAACGAAGCCAATATAAATTATTTTGGGGAGATAAAAACAAATAACCTGTCAACCTTGAAAACAAGCTTTATATCATTGGTGTTTTTTTTATCTTGCGTTTTCAATATTATTAGTGAAGGACATTTCAACATAATCAAGGTTAGATCTTTTGAAATATTAACACACAATGCAACCCCGTCTTATCATATAATTAAAATAATATTAGCGGTGGGCCGGATGACAAATATCTTAGCGGGATCAGTTACCCACTTTAATTTGTGTAATTTACTTATCTGACAGTGTTGACCTAGGGCTTTTTAACTGTGCACAATGTGTGTAGTCTGTACAAAATAAAAAATAAATGTGATCGTCCCTTTATAGATACATTTCGTGAAATATACTTATATACTTGAAAATAAAATAAAATTTGTGATTTTTAACGAGCTCTATTACTATTTGCAAATGAACTTATGCATACTATTTATCTGTTCATATATTCGCCAGGGACACAATTTCGCCGTTGTATGATTGTGTGGTGTAAAAACGTATTTCTTAGTATTTCTTTGACTGATTGCCCTTCTTTTCACTTCACCTTTTAAATTTCTGGTATTCATCTAAAATGAAATTGATTTGATAAATATTGTTTAAAGCAACGTTATTGGGTTTTAAATAGTTGTTTAAAAACGGCGAATATGTGTCCCCCTCTGACAAAACATCAGGAAATTTTAAATAGCCTTTAAGCTAACTTTTCAGCTAGATATAATATTTCCCATATAACTTAGAACGTCTATGTGTAACATTAAACATGTTGATCAATTTCTTTTAAATTGTTTGTGATTATAGAATGGGGATTATATTCATATGTACGGGTCGAATACATTTTCCCAGGAATGTCGCACCAACTGGGATATACATACTCCGTATGCATGTCCTGGAATTATGATTCATAAAAAAAAAACATAATTGGGAATCTGAAATTATCTTTTCGGTTCTAAAGGTTTGCTTTCAACTGACATCATTGTCAATTTCTAGTTGTAAGATATGAGGCGGACTTATTTGTATCCTCTTTCTCAAGTTCGATGAGATCGATTTGTTCAACAAAGTCACCAACTTTTCAATTGTTAAGAGAACATAATCTATATAGCAAAAAGTAAAGTCTGAGGATACTACTAACTTCTTTTACTTAATGCCGATTGTTTGTTGAAAAATGCGTCCTCCAAACTTAACCAATATGTTGTCAATCCCGAAATCAAGCATATTGAAATGTCAGTTTCAAAACAAATGTTATTATAATCAGAGTTATTTTTTACATAGTAGGAATTCGTCTCTCTAAGACACAATACTTGTACCTACGTTGGCTATTCTTTTGTCAACCTGATCAGAGTCTAGTATATAACACGTCTAATACAACGTTACTGGATCATTATCGTTACATCTACATCAAGATTATATTCTTTAAAATGTGACCTTTAGTTTGTAACCAGGATTTGTTTTCTCTGCGGCGATTTATGACTTTCGAACAACGGCATAGTACTGTTGCCTTTATATACTCCTTTGAATGTCAGGAATTTATACATCATTGGATGCACGGAATTCATACATCATGTTCGATATTGCTATTGTGTTTCCTTATTGACAAAAAGTGAAGATTATGTTTTCGTTACAATATATAGTTTTGTCTCTTTTAACTACATGCGTTTTGACGTTAACTGTATGCAATTGAAATTTTTTGTATTTTGTTTGTATTTTGTTGATAGCTGATGATATAGAATAAGGATGGTTGAATGAATGCCACAGAAACAGCTATCCACTAAAGTCCGAATGACATCATTTGCAACTACATTTATATGTCACATTCGGAGTATGAAATGCTTTTTACTTTACTTGAGGAAAGGGTCGATACCTCTCCAGGTGGACTACCCACTTCTATATGCGATTGCGTTTGTTTTAGTTCCACTTCAGTATTTCTATTGTTATGGTGTTTGCGTCGTTAAATTGATTTGTCTCTCTCTATTTTAATTTGTAACCCGAATTTGTTTTCTCCCAATCAATTTATGCCTACTAATTTGCAATATACTACTAATGACTTTATGTCTCATAAACTAATAGACAGTTATTCGGCGATGACATGATTTATGAAAAAAGCTTTCTACAATTGTCCGTTTTTTAATGTCAAAATTATAAAAAAAACTTAGGTTTCAATTCCCTCGGGCTAATTTGACCATAGATGTTTTTTTTTTTTTTATTTTGTATGTCTTTTTTGTATAAAGCTAGTAGTCGTGAATATAGGCCAACCGACTTTAGAACGCTATGTTATGTAATTGTTTATCGTACTTCCGCGCACACTTTTGTATGTAATAATTAACGTAACGTTATTGTTACGTATCTATTTATCTAACGACCATAAAGCATCTCAACTAGGGAGACGTTATTTTCTTCCACAAGTATTACAAAGTTAAAACAAACTCAAGATACTCGTCAATATGACAGTTCTTGTAAATCTTTGGCGGTCAAATATTCGTTTTTGCGTTTTCCTAATGACGATAAATCCCGAAATTTGCTGTAGACGAATGTATTTTATAACGTGTTGTTTTTATTTTGACAGCTTTCATCAATGGGTAAAACCCGACCAATTATAGATGCAGGTAAGTACTGATGAGTGATTCGGATACAAAAGGGTTTTGTTTTAACGTTGTTTCCATTCGTTACCTTTGTGCTTAAGTTTTTGTTTATCATTGTTTTAATATTGTACGGAGTGTGAACTGCATAGGGAAGGTGTGGGATGATATGGTAAGGACTGTCAAATACAAAACCATTGTTATTGACGTCTTTGTCGATATGATCTCAACAACAAATATACATCTGTATGTTTGTTTGAAATTTTTAGTCATTTGTGATGAATGTTTACTTGTGACTTTTACTATTATATCCACGATGTCTGTTTGAGTTTCACATTCAATTTTGTCAATTTCACTGAATCATACCCTTCATACATGGTTAATGAGATAATAATCAAGTTTTAAGGTGGTATGGGAGTCTAAAATAAAAATGATAAAATTTGTTCATAGATTGCCAAAACGTAGTATCTATTGATATATGTTCAAAAATATAATAAAAATGATAGGTCACCGCGCATTTTCTCAAGCTACAGGTTGTGAAAAGTAAAATCACAAAAATACTGAACTTAGAGGAAGATCAATTGGGAAAGTCCATAATCACATGGCAAAGTCAAATAACAAAACGCATCAAAAACGAATGGACAAGAACTGTCATATTCCTGACTTGGTACAGGCATTTTCAAATGTAGAAAATGGTGGATTAAACCTGGTTCTATAGCGCTAACCCTCTCACTTTTGTAATGACAGTCTCATCAATTTCCGATATTTTTACATTGATGCGTTAAATAAACAGACACAATAAATATAATAGTCAAAATATGGGTACATCAGTCATCATCGTTTAACAATTAAACTGTGTGATAAAATGACACATTTTGTATGGATTATGCAAGAAAAACACCATTTTGCGATTAGAATCAGAATATCAAAAGAAAAGATAGGGTATGTTTTTTCCCGCTAAAATACAAAATAGGAAAATGCAATGTAGATTCCTTCAGAAAATGCACCTCCCCTTAAAATGCCGATTAAAAAAAAATCGAAAACAATCAAAAATAATCTATAGTTGCAAAAATATTTATATTTATAAGTTATATTCTTAAAAATTGGTTCTTTTAAATGAAATTCATATTAAATATGCGCATTCCTGCATCAAATTTTGCTAACTTGATAAAACAATCTGCACCTTAGTCATGTTCATTCGTTGTGTTGATTGATAAAGTTTGATATTGACAGGTTCAACCCACCATTTTTTTTCTTAAAATGTCATGTACCAATTCAGGAAAATGGCCATTGTTATATTAAAGTTCGTTTCTGTGTCGTGACGCGTTTCCGTTGTGTCGTAGTTCTCTTATATTAGATGCGTTTCCATCAGTTTGAGTTTGTAACCTGGATTTGTTTCTCAATCGATTTATGAATTTCGAACAGCAGTAAACTACTGTTGCCTTCATTTAAGCACTTGCCCATTTTTAATCAACGTTGCAGTTATTTTTTTAAACAATGTTAATACCATGGCTATTGTTTTCTCTCAGACGTTTTGATAAAATGATTTATATTGACAAAGACGCTCCTAAACAAACTTTCCTCATTGTACATATGGAGCATTATATAGATAAAGGCAACAGTAGTATACCGATGTTCAAACTCATAAATCCATGGACAAAAAACAAAATCGGGGTAACAAACAAAAACTGAGGGAAACGCATTAAATATAAGGGGAGAACAACGACACAACACTACAATGCAACACACACAGAAACGGACCAAGCAACAGACAAAATCCCACGATAAAAACAAATATAACATCAAAACCAAATACATGAATTTGGGATAGACAAGTACCGTGACACGTCTTATCGCAATGTGAATTTACACTAAATTTATAGAAATTGTTGTTATCGACAACATGACTAGCATAGTATTTATGTCACGGTTTATGTGTCGTAAAATATGATACATGAATTCATCTAGATCTAAATATGGTGTATGTTTCTTCATTTCGTGTGATGTATAATGAATGCATGTTAGGTTTATGGCGTAATATGTGTATTCCGTTTGATGTATAATGAACGCATGTTAGGTTTGTGGCGCAATATGTGTATTTCGTGTGATGTATAATGAACGCATGTTAGGTTTTTGTCGTAATATGTGTATTTCTGCTACTTTTGATTATGTACTGGCAATTGCATTTAAGGTGTGATTGTATTGAATCAACGCAATTCTGAGATAGTTATACAATATGGTAATGGGCAAGTAGTAAGAGACCAGGAATTTACCAAAAAGCGCCTGGTTTTTATTGTGTTGTTGTGCCATTTTTCTATGGCATTTTCCCAAACATCTATTTTGAATTATTAAATTTCAATTAAATTGAAGTATGATTGCCGTATCACTGTTGAAAGGGATAATTGTGTGGTCACAATCATGCCCACACAAAGCGATATTCTTTATACGACTGTCCCAGACTAAGATTAAGTAATTCAGTGGATATTGTAAGTAAATATTACGGACGCCATCACGAGTTGGTTGACCGATATGGAATAACCGTTTCACAAATGCTATCGGATATGTTCCTTACGTTGTAGCTACAATCCCTTTCCCTTTCATGAATGTTACCTACCGAATTAGACTATTTACCGGATTTGTTATCATATAAGCAACACGACGGGTGCCACATGTGGAGCAGGATATGCTTACCCTTCCGTAGCACCTGAGATCACCCCTAGATTTTGGTGGGGTTCGTGTTGTTTATTCTTTAGTTTTGTATGTTGTGTCATGTGTGCTGTTGTTTGTTTGTCTTTTTCATTTTTAGCCATGGCGTTGTCAGTTTGTTTTAGATTTATGAGATTGACTGTCCCTTTGGTATTTTCGTCCCTCTTTTGCTGCTTGTGAAGATTGCTTTAACTTTATTGCTATAGATCAAATCATGCTGTTGGTTTTTTTTCTCTTTTAAATTCTTTATTTATATAGACAATGTCCTCATGAACAATTATCAAATACTTATTACAATGAAGAAACCAAGAATATTGTCGACAAATTTTTTACTAGTTCCTTATTCACCAACCGTGTCATGATAAAATTTGATGCATTTGCTGAACAGTTAGTAATAACCAATGACAATGTTTCCACCAATGAATAAAGATGTTGTATCGACTAATAAGTAATTCATATAAGGGGTGAACGTCATAAGAAAACAATTTAGAAACATGTAAAAACATTTATTATAATGTACAACAATGGTTAGTTTCGGACTAATACGACGTCTATGATGTTGATCAGTAATCATATGAATAAGAATCTGAAAGAAAACAAAAGTCCACATGAGTAAACATCAAAAAGGAAATTAATTTCAACTTTGTTTCTACTTTAGTATATGTTTACTTTTGCTTACTACGGGAGTACTCAACTCTACGACTAAAATATACTTGTCTTGTTTATTTTTCAACAATCTTTGACTACTATAACCACGTGGTTGTTAAAAGTGTGTTAGCTTCTATTGTCATACCTCTAATGTGTTTTCATAATTATATTGTAGGTACTGTATACAGGTATAGATCATTTGTTCATTTATGTATTGATGTATGTATATTGACCATTTATATACTGCTTGTGTCTGAGGATAATAAAACTTGAATCTGATACATCTGATACAAAATAATGCCATTTTAAGAAATAATTATAGTCTGCTAAATAAATATAAATGCTGTTCTACATACCAGTAGATCTTCTATATCCTGCAATTTAAAAAAATACATGTTTATCAATTTATTGACTTTTATGTTGATACAAGAATTATAAATATTTACACATTCTATATAAAATTATAAAAACACTTTGTATGATTGCCAAATAGGTAACCATCAAAAAAGTTCAAATAATGTTGATATAAGCAATTCAATAGTTCATTATTAAAAACATTATTCTGATATGATATGCATATCAAAGTATACGTCAATATGATTGATTGAAAGGGTATTTTGTAGAGGATCTGGAAGTCATTAATTTGTAGACGCCGTTGATGGAACTAATTTTCCTTAACAACGTAAACAAGATAAATACTATAATAAAACACACTGTTTCGACGTTTCACATATTTATTTTCACTTCGCGTTCATTTTTTAATTAAACAAGAAACACAAAACATTTATTTGAACCAAAAAAATATATGAAGGTGCCATGCCAATTCAGTGACACAGATATACAGACAAAATAAAGGATCATAAGACTTTACAAAGGATATTATTGTTTTTTTAACCGAACCACGTCACTCATAAACATATCATAAAAGTCCTTTATACTCTGAAAAAAAGGCATTTATTCCTTTATTAAATCTTGAATGAACTATGACTTACTTTTGCCTCCCATTCCCATTCCTCCCATTGCTCCTCCCATTCCCATTCCTCCCATTGCTCCTCCCATTCCCATTCCTCCCATTCCTCCTCCCATTCCTCCCATTGTTCCGCCCATTCCACCGGCCATTCCTCCTCCCATTCCTCCGCCCATTCCGCCGCTCATACCTATATGGAAACAAGACATATATTGAACATCATATACACTATACATAATAAATACAAGTAAATAGATATTGTGTACAATTTAAACGTTTCATTCATAAATATGATAATGTGTGTCTTACCTTTATGCATGTACAACTTTAAAATATATGAAATTCATCTTAGCTTATACTATAAATATATACATTTATTTGTTAAAAACATTGTCATTGATATTATTATAAAATGTACATTAGAGTAACATGACTTTTATTTTTTATAACTCTTTTTCGTATTTATATTCGTATTAATTTGTAGGTTTTCAATATACCCGCATGAATCGGTTTTTGTATCTTTTGTGAAAGGTCTATACTTTTAACATATTATGTCACATCAATGAATGGATGATACGAAATGGTGAATTTTGTGTTTTCTCCTATACAGCTTGCACAACAATTAATTTAAAAGTAGGAGAAGAAAATGAAATCAATTTTATTTACCTCCCATCATGGCAGCCATCATTTTAGCTCCCATCATTTTTGACATTCCTGGTGGCATTTCGATTTCCATTTTTGGCATTGGCTTTTGCATTGGCATAGGTTCTGGCATCATCATCATTTTAGCCATAGCTGCGCCCATTCCACCCATAGCACCTCCCATTCCACCGCCCATACCGCCTCCCATTCCACCCATACTGCCTTCCATTTCCATTCCAGCGCCCATTCCTGCGCCCATTCCAGCGCCCATCATACCACCGCTCATGCCGGCGCCCATCATACCACCGCCCATTCCACCGCCCATCATTCCACCTCCCATCTTTGGCATTGGCATTTCCATTTCCATTTTTGGCATTGGCATTGGCATGGGTTCTGGCATTGACATTGGCATTTGCATTGGCATAGGCATCATCATCTTACCCATACCTCCGCCCATTCCACCGCCCATACCTTTATGACATGAAAATAAATAAAAAGTATCATTAACACTTTACATAATCATAAATTATAAAAATAAGGAGATGTGGTATGATTGTCAATATCCACCAAATTAAATTAAAAAAAGGATTTACATTAATGTTGAACACAATACAAATCGGTTTTGTTTATGTAGGTACCTTAAGTTTTTACTTTCCCTATCTTCAACATGAAATATATATTTAATTTTGTTTTTAAATATATTACATTTAATGTCAGACTTACGACATGAAATATATTACATGTAATCGCAAACTTTCGACACGATTTACATTGATTTTTTTTATTCAATTCGTATATGATCGTTTTTGATTGACTATATTTAAATGACAGGTGAATTATTTTTGTAAGAGGTATCATGCTTAAACATATATATTGTATTATCTGCGTGCGATGAATGGATTATACAAAAGGGTGAAGTTTCTCGACCGTACAGCAAACAAAACATTGAATGGAAAAATGTAATTTAAATTTTAAATAACAATTCTAATTACCTCCCATCATTGACATTGGCATTTGTTGTGGCATTGCCATTTGCATTGGCATCGGCATCATCATCATCTGACCCATTCCACCGCCCATTCCACCCATACCACCTCCCATTCCACCTGGGCCGGCTTCCATTTCAACCTGCATTCCTTTTCCACCACCCATTCCACCGCCCATCATCCCACCCATACCGCCCATTCCACCGCCCATTCCTCCCATACCGCCTCCCATTCCACCGCCCATCTTGTTACCAGCAGCTGGAGCGGGTTTCATTTCAACCTCCATACCCATTCCGCCGCTCATTCCTCCCATACCTCCTCCCATTCCACCGCCCATCTTGTTACCAGCAGCTGGAGTGGGTTTCATTTCAACCTCCATACCCATTCCGCCGCCCATTCCTCCCATACCGCCTCCCATACCACCTCCCATACCGCCGCCCATTCCACCGCCCATCTTGTTACCAGCAGCTGGAGCGGGTTTCATTTCAACCTCCATACCCATTCCACCGCCCATTCCTCCCATACCGCCTCCCATACCACCTCCCATACCGCCTCCCATTCCACCGCCCATTCTGTTACCAGCAGCTGGAGTGGGTTTCATTTCAACCTCCATACCCATTCCACCCATACCGCCGCCCATACCACCCGGAGCGGCTTCCATTTCCATCTGCATACCTTTTCTACCGCCCATTCCACCTCCCATTCCACCGCCCATTCCACCGCCCATACCACCACCCATCATTTTGCCCATACCCATACCACCCATACCCATACCACCACCCATCATACCACCACCCATCATACCGCCGCCCATACCGCCACCGTAGGGAAAACCATTTACTGTGACGAAGACAGCCATAAATGTGACAACGATCTGAATTGGATTCATTATGAAAGACTGAAATAAAAGACGAAATGGTTGTTAGGAAAAGAAACAAATATTTGTAATTCATTTGTTTTTTGTTTATTTTCTGCTAATATCGAAAATAATTTCATTAGAAGATATTGTTTTGCTTTCCTGACATCGTGTAACATGTGTAATCTATTAACACTGATTAATATTCGCGCAAGAGGCAAAAGAAACAAAAAAGGGAATTTAAACTCATAAGTACAAAAAAACATTTTACTTGTATCTATTATTATTGAAATAGTTTTAGGCAATAAGAACATTCATGAAATATATTTTAGTGATCTATAGAATAAAAATAAATGATAAGACCAATCAATTTTGTTTTTATGTATAATTCTGATTAATAAAATCTCTATGGGTAACCATGTTATATTTCAAGCTACAAGTCATTCAAAATTTCTAAAATGTGCATAGATTTTTAATGAAAAAAAACACAAGTATGTAAGAAAAAAAAGTTTTGTTGGGAATATGGAATATATCTTCACATTACTTTATGTCTCAAAATGTATGCAATAAATTATTCTGATATTTGACTGCTATTTAACAATCAAAGATAACAAAATACAGTTCAGCTACATTAAGGGATATACTTATTATGTATTCAAATACTTAAACATCCTTGCTTTTTAATATTTCTTTGTTTGGTTTGAGCACTCCTGGTTTATCTACATAACGTTTTCAGACGAATTATATTTATAACGTTCAACATTCATTTTTATTGTAGCGATATATGAATGTCTATCAATATATGTAAAATAGAAACAAGACAATTAATGATAATGTTTTGGTTTTAATTGATATTTTTTAAACCTACATTAGAATAGTAACAACAAATTCACGAGGGTATTTTGCATTTTTTAATATGCAATGATTATTGTAAATGTGTTAAAGATATTAATCAAGTTATGTACAGCCTTATTTCCTTTCGGTTTAAAATGTATGTATTCAACAGTTTGTTATAGGAACTATCACCTAAACGTTGAAGTAAAGTTTGATGCATATTGAATTTATTCTATGTATAACAAAATCAGATAAAAACCAGGAAAAACCAGGAAAAATGCCCAGTTATTGATTTTAAAAATGAAGTTTAATATGTGGTAGTTTAAAAAAAAAAATATATCGAATAAAATTTCTATATTTTCCATGTATGTTTCTGTTCAGGAAAACGAAAAATAAATGTTGATTCGTTAAAGGATACAACTAAATACAGTTTTTAAATATGTCATGTACAAAACTTATGCATAGTATAATTTGAAGACGAAATCGTTCGGGTTTTTTTTTTTGCAGCTAAAAAAGATGTTTGTGTTTAAAATTGCAGTTAATGAAATCAGATATTAAGTAATTTCAACTGAATTAACTGGCAGCCTGTTCTTAATTAACTTTCAATCAAAGTCAAATATTTGAAAGCTAGGTATGAAAAATGAATATCACGAACCCTCATATGCTTAGCAATTCCTTTTAAATAATAAACCAACCAATCTAGGGTCCTTCTTACCTGATAGAGGCGAAACCTTAGTTAAATTGTCAAAACACCAAATAGTAAATTTCTATTAAAACAACCTACCTTTACTTGTAGCAGTGAGATGCTATGGTAATCAGGGAGGACAATCAAATTGTGGCCATATTCAGAGACTGGACACCTTTTATAATAATTTACTACAGGAAACAGTGCGTTCAACTTTAACGCCTTGTAAAATAGAAACATGCTAAAACATTAGTCATATCTCTTTATTATCATGTTTGATTTGAACCTGTTAGATTAATTATACATTTTAGCATGTCAAACTAGTGTACGATAGATGTAACGTATGTAATCGATTGTAATTGATATGTTACGAAATAGTGTACACTCGATGCTGAGGTTGACAAATCACACGTTTAATTTAGGAACGTTTCAAAATACAAAAGTGATTTTTAGACTTGAACTATATGTACGTGTGTGTTAGTTGAATTTTGGGTTTCAACTGTAACAGACTGATTCTTTTTCTTATTACTCTTTGGAAACATAATTATAATAGTTTCCTTATAGATATTAATTATTAAATTCGAATAATTCATAATATATTTTTTGTGAACATTACGGTTTCATAAAGTTCTTATATATGTTCCTTTTATAACACTTAAACTTTTAGCTGTTAAGGTATTGCAATTTCAACAAAATGAATATTAGGATGATATTGGCTGTTTCATTTATTTCCTAATAATTGTTTTTGTATGCCTTACACTACTATATCTTTTATTATAGATATAATATATTTAAAAGTTGAATACTGGCACCTACGTAATTTTAAATGTAAAATGCATTTACCCTAGCATATTTCAAATTAAAACTCTTTTCAAAACACTTTCATGATTTTGAAATATTTTCAAATAAAAGGAGACAGATATGATTTTTTTTTTAATGAGACAGTAGGTCATCATTACAATAATATCAAACGTCCTTTCGTTGTCTACATACGGTTTCAAACAAAATACATATGTTCTTAGTCTCTCAAGCTCAAAAGTTACCATATTCTTTTATCTTTGTACGATACTGAATACTAATATTTTGTGGTTTTGAATCACCAACATCATGTGTATTTTTGGTTTATTTCTGAAATTTGCATTGACGCTAACTCGTTTAACCGATGTTCGGTCATTGTTGTTTATTAATACGAATGTGACTATAGAATATGTCAAATGCAACATTGTCCTTATTCTACAGAAAATGTACGATCGCCCAAAATTTATTCAAATAAGCAAAACAAAGTTATCACATAAGACAATCACTGACACGTTTCTTGACTTGCTAACATTATCTAAAGGTCAGCTCAACTACTATTAACGTCGAAATTTTCCGAGCAGTCGTAAACTCTAATAATAATGGCTTTACTTCACTGTTACATATGATTTAACGTCATACCAGAAGGGAGACAATACTTGTACTATGGTGAAAAGAATTTGCAATGAAGAAAAACAAACGAATCAATAAAAAAAAATTTCCGATTGTGATGAAAATGTATATGCTCATTCGTCGTTATGAAACACGCGCTAAACATTTAAAGTTATTACAAGCATATGAAGACATCGGAGAGCGATGTAACACTAAGTTAATTTGATTCAAGAGAGGCAAAAGATACCAAAGGAACATTCAAAATTGGGAAACTGAAATCATCTGTTTTGTCGTAAAGTTTTGTTTTCAAAAGACACTCATTTTCAATTTCTAGATGCACATCATGATATGAAATAGACTTAACTATATCTGTTGTACCTTTTATTTCATGTTGCATGTGATAGGTGCGTTCATGATAGTCACCAATTTAGAGTTATTCAGTTAGATAACATAATTTATATTGCAAAATAAAGATACTGCGGACTCTCTCTCAGATGAAGTTAATGTATGAAATCAGCTTCAAATGAAAGAGTCGGCAAGAAGAGGGGAACATTTTGTGATCATGGGAATGCTGATTGTTTGTTGGAAAATACGTCCTCAAAACGTATAAAATATGTTGTCAAACAAGTAATCGTGTATCTTTGTAATGTCAGAGAACTTTTTGTTTGATTCAGAGTGATTATTTACGAAGTAGTATTTATGCCTCCGTACTTGTATCTTCGTTGGTCATTATTTGAATGAAACAAAGCAGAACCAATTCTTTCAGTTTGTCTTTTAGTTTGTATTGGTTCAAGTACTATTGCGAGATGAAAGAGTTTTAGATTGCAATAGCGAAGCAAAAAGTAGTTGAGATATATAGCCGGTCAACAATACGAATATGATTTAGATTGATGATAAATGTTTTGACACATTCCCTACATTAAAAGTATAATTAGCCAACCTTAGCGTCTAGTATATACCTTTTTTGTTACACGTCTGATGCAATGTTACCGGAACACGACTGTTACAAGCTACAATGTAAATCAAGATGATTATATTCCTTAATTAGAATTTGAAAAGAAAAATAAAAAGATGATCTTATGATTCATATCATGTTTAAATGATTCAAATGGGAGTATATGTCATAGAAAGGTGTTTCAAACATATCGATCTCAGGATATATTACATCATTGGATTTTTAGAATTAAGTCACTATTGGATATCGGGAATTTATTCACCATTGAACATAAGGAGTACATACATTATTGGAGATTATGTAGTAAGGCATATGATACAGTTATAGGAGAGGTAAAGATGTTGCTAATGTTAAATTTTATTTTGTGTGACTCCAAATTGTGACATATCGGGAACAGATGCATTTGTCGACTGATTTTTCTCATTCGAACTGATTTAACTTTAAAACGAGTTCATGAATCCTCTTTTTAAAAATGACATTTGCTTTGTTTGAGTATGAAGGATATTTGTACTAATGTTCATGACAAATTCAACGTACGTTCAACAAACTATTTTTTTCTTAAAACGTACTGTACCTAGTCCGGAAAATGGCAGTTGTTATCTTATAGTTCGTTTCTGTGTGTTTTGCATTATCGTTTTGGTTTTTATTGCACTTCAGTGTTTCAATGTTTTCCTCTTATAGTTGATGTGTTTACCTCAGTTTTAGTGTGTAACCCGGTTTTGTTTTCTCTCAATCTTTTATGACTTTCAAACAGCGGTATACTACTATTTTTTATTACATATTTGAATTTATTAGGTGAAAAAAAGCTTGTATGCAGGTTTTCGTCAAAAATAATTCATCGTGGTATCGAAAGACAATAACAATCAAAACCAATGGGGAAACAAAGACATTTACATCAACAGTTATAAATAATAGATAAGAAACAACACGAACTCCACTAAAAACCGGGAGTGAACTCAGGTGCTCCGGAAGGGTAGGCATTTCCTGCACCGTATACAGCACCCGAAACTGGGTTGTATGCCCTTACTTTAATTTTGGATGCAATGAACTAATACACCATTGTGTGTAGGGAATTAATACACCATTGTGTGTAGGTAATTAATACACCATTGGATATTATGTACTAATCCAGTTTTGAATTTAGAGTAATAATGCACACATTTGATGTAGGGAACTTTTACACCATTTTATGTTTGGAATTTATGCACTTTTCTAATGGGGATAAAATACACCATTTCATGCAGGGAAATTTAAACACTATTGAACATATGGAATAAATACATCACTGGATGTAAGAGTGTAGTTCATTAATACACCTTTGGATGGTATGTATCATGCAACTTTGTCAAAATAATTCATCTAGGTATCGAAACTGTGTTGTATGCCCTTACTTCAATTTTGGATGCAGTGAACTAATACACCATTGTGTGTATGGAATTAATACACCATTGGATATTATGTACTAATCAAGCTTTGCATTAAGAGTAACAATACACAAATTGGATGTAGGGAACGTTTAAACCATTGCATGTTTGGAATTTATACACCATTTCATGTTAAGGATAAATACATATTTTGATGCAGAATTTAGATAAATACACAGTTGGGTGTAGGAAATTTATGCACCATTAGACTAAATACACCACTGGATGTAACGTACTAATACACCATTAGATGTAGGGAATTTATGCAATGTTGGAAGAAGGAATATGACATTTCTTGTCCATTCGTTTTTTATGTGTTTTGTTATTTGATTTTGCCATGTGATTATGGACTTTCCGAATTGATTTTCCCCTGGGTTCAGTATTTTTGTGATTTTACTTTATACACCATCAACTTTCCGGAATCAGTGCACCGGTTTATATATGGAATCAATGCATTATTATATTCCAGGATTAATACACAATAATCCGATATTTACTGTTCAGTTTCCGTATTGCAAAAAGGTGAAGACTGTTATTTATGTTTTAATATATTTTTGATTTTCTTTTTGCATATTTTTCTAACATTTAGTACCAAGTACCAATTACCTGTATCACATCAGGAATATAACAGTTGTTGTTCATTCGTTTGATGTATTTTGGTTTTTGATTTTGTCATTTGCTTAGGAACTCTCCTTTAGAATTTCCATCGGAGTTCTGTATTTTTGTTATTTTACTTTTTCGTGTATGCAAATGATAATTTTGGTGTCTGGTTTGTTGTTTTTTGATCGAGTAAGATGAAAAGGTGTAGTGTGATTGCGAATGAGGTAACCGGCCACTAGTGATCAAGTAGAATAATTTGCAACTTTAGTTCATATTTGAAAGCATTAAATCTGTCACGTGTAGTTTTCATTTTAAAAACACTCTGTCGATTTTTCTGCTGGTAGACTATCAAGCGCAGTAATCAGAACTTTAGTACTGATATTATTTACAAAATAAAACATCTTTATACAATTGTTTGTTGATGAATTTTCAATTTATAAAGAAACTAAGGTATCACAAATCAAATTTCATTATCAGCTGTTTTTGTTACTTCAGTTGTAACACATTCATTTTTGTCAATAAAATAGTAATTTAAAATGAATACAGCTCCTAGATGGGTACCCCTATATGACGTGATTTCACACTTGTTTTTTCTTGACCAATTATCTTCAAAACTGTGTCTCAGATTTCAAAAAAACATCAAGTGAACACATTTTATACCCAATTAAAGTAAGTAATCACTTATGAATTGAGATTGCAAACTTTACTGAAGGTTTACTGAGAAAATGAATTATAATAGGAAAAATCTGACACGGTTTTGGATGTCAAAATGTGTTGTGCAAGAATATATAAAATATATTGGGATGTTGGATATAATGTATCAATGAAGCTAATTTCATTCAAGTGTGGACGTCACAATATAGCAACTAATTACACAAATTAGTTATTTAATAACTATGTCATAATACAATTATCACCATTTTAAATATTAATCTTTCTTCTTTCATTTGTTACCTCATTTATAAAATTTAAAGCTGGATGAAAGAAATTTCATGAGTTAAAAGTTGTCTGATTTGAGGTGCAGAAATTTTTCCATTATGCTTACATAAAGCAAACTGATGTTATATGGATATTTCTGTTTGTTATGGGGTTGTTGTTTGTTTGTTTTTTTGTTTTTTTTGGTTCATAGACTGTTTCTCTATTACCTATGCCCCCTTGACTTTTGAATACTTGGCTTTATTTGGACTCGATATTCATGCATCAGTAATGTGGGGGTTTTAATCTGGTTGTTCCTGGCTCAGATGGATCCTGCGCATTCAAACACAAGAGTGGTGTTTATTGTTTGAGTCTTTGTTAGATTTAATTGTATAAGTGAATTGCATTTTTTAGTAAATTATGATGCATGTTTATACAATTGTGACGGACTATTCCAATTAGCGTTACATTTTCATGTCTAATTCGGTTGCTTATTTAATTGTGTCAATAGAACAGAACTATAATCAACTGTCATATATGGTGAAATTTATGCTAGCTATAATATCAGGTTTTAGGTATTCCTATGAGCACTATTTTTGCCGATATTTACCAACTATATAATAATTATATGTTTTTGTACGACTTTGCCCCCGTAGAGCTATAGAAAAACAGTACATTAACGGGTGTTACACGGACTCTTTTTAGATGATACACGGACTCTTTTTATGAATAGAATCACTCGTGCATGATCAGTGAGTTCATGGGCACTTTAACTTTCAATTAGATTTGAACTGTTTGGTTCACCGACTTATTTCCTGTCTTTTTATTGAACAAAATATTTACGTTAGCATCAATATCTTTTCCAAACATTTCCAGTAAAATACTATTTATATCAGTACACTAAGGGATTAGACATTTAACTTCAAAAGGGGGGTATGGTTTTCTCCTAAAATAGATATTTTGATCCCAAATTTTATGAGAAGAAAATTATTATGGTCAAGTAGATGACAAATTAATGTTCTGCTTTATTCCTGATTTTCCGAATACCGTAAATAGTGCTAATTTAAACAAAAACATTTGGGTGATAGCGTTGAAAAGTAAATAGTTAATATACTCAAAAAAGAATATACCACCCCCTTTATGAAGAAAATATTCGGTCAATAAATGTTTTCTTCAATATATTGACATGAATAGTATTTTGGACAATGCTGAAAGTAAAGAAATGATGATACTGACGTGTATATTTAAAAAAAAAATAAGACAGGAAATAAGTAAATAAAAATAAAATCTTATCAAAAGATAAAATCCCTATCAACTCACCAATGCACGATTGATCCTATAAAAAGTGTTCATGTAATACACGTCCAAATAAGCAGCAAATCTAGAAGAAAATCATTCAACTTATGTCATAAATTTTGGGCGGTAAGCTGCGATTGGATCATAATGTAACACGTGTTTAATCCCGATCAACACTGGCAGATCTAGAGACAAGCATGAATTCAAAAAAAAATAAAGTATATGCCTGAATATATATAATATTAAGACAAAATCTATATTTTCATAAACATTTCATTCACTAATGAAGTCGGAAATTCATTCTTTTGATACATTTATATTGTTATCGAATTTATATCAGTGGTGGATCCAGGTTCAAATCCAGGACAAAACAGGGGGGGTCCAATTGTATGTCCAAAATTTAAATGCATTGATCGTCCAAAAAAGGGTTGTTCCAACCCCGGGACCCCCACCACTGAATATTAAATTCATGTATTTGGCAACAAACGCGCGATTTTTAGGATTTTTTTAAGGGGGAATGGAGGGATGGAATGGCACATCCTGCATTTTTTCATCAAAAGTAAAGATCACAGCCTGTTTATTTTAAAATGAATTAGCCCCCCCCCCCCCTCCTTCCGTTTCATCCATAAAAATCAAACGTCATCCTATTCACCACTAACATATTTCTTTAATATATTACTTTTTTACGAAGTTGCATTCTAAAAAGTCTTAAATGTGTACAACATTCTGACATCTTTTACTTGAAATTGTTCTTTTTTATCAAATTATTAGATTCATGACTTTTTTTCTTGAATAAAAATCTCGGTTGAAGGGAAATGAAAAAAAGTGTTTATACAATAACTTACATTTCTACTACTGCTTTATGGCTTAACTAAGTTTCTCAAATGTTTAGTCTTGCAAAATGTATTATTACTTTCTTGAAACATCGTACAAGTCAGATAAAAACAAAAGTAACAACAGAAACAGGCCGGTAACAACCAGCCGAATAGTTTTTCTGCACTTGTAGTCAAGTCAAAACCTGACTACCCGTGCAGAAAAATTATCCGGCAACGGTTGTTACCGGCCTGTTTCTTTGTTACCTTTGTATTTTATCTAATACGTAATTGTCCTTTCCTACATTTAGATATTTCAGTTATACACGGGAAACTGTAATGTTTCGAAAAAAGAGAAAAAATTTCGATCCCTATTTATATACTCGTTTGCTGTGTTTGTGTCTGTTGTGACGTTAAGGATTTAATTAACGTAAGCTATGTACTACTAGTGGATTATTAAGTCAGGGACTTCGTTATCACATATTATTCAAAATCTTTACTTAATTTTTCGATTGCTATAAACATGTAAAAGATTGTGATTTAAATTATGTTGTACCTGTAGATAAATTTATTTAAACGGAAAATCACATCCCTTCTTTTACGTTGATACCGTTTACCTAGCCCAGCAATTTAAAAAACTTTACGGTAACGATCCTTTAAGTACACTTATCTAAAAGGTTATCAAATCAATACTGTAATGGTCTTGGTAATAAAATCTTTGAATATGATTTGTATTGCTATCAATATTCAACATTTAATCAGTAAATTAAAATCAAATTATAAGTTGTGTTTATAACGATATGCACTTTAATGGCTCTGCAATATGTCGACACCTGTATCTTGGCATTGCGCAAAGTCATGTTTTTCTCTGATTGTTCATGACGTCGTGGTACTAAATCTAATGGATGCTAAATGTGCACTGACGTTATTTGTGTCTAAGATACATGATTTTGTTTATTAGTTGTTAGTGGCTTTCAACTAGTTGTCAGAAAATTTAAGATCTGTACTTAGTGTCTTGTTGTTTAAGGAATGTATAAATACATGTCTACGTCCACGCTGTGTTTTTGTTGGGTGTTTTCTCTTGGTATCTGTCTGATCAGGTAAAGCTTTTTCAACTGTTTTTTATGATTTGTTCTTATGTTGTACTGTTACACCACTGTCCTATGTATTAACCCGCCTTGTTTTGAAAGTTTCCGCTCCAAACCAGGAGCCAGTTATTCAGGGGTTGTCGTTTGTTGGTGTGTAACATATATGTTTTTGTCCATTATTTTGCAAATAAATTATGCCATTATTTTCTCGTTTGAATTGTGTTACATTTTTTTCGGGATGTTTTATAGCTGACTATGCACTATTGGCTTTGTTCGTTGTCCATGGCCATACAGTGACCTATTGTGTTAATTTCTTTGTCATCTAGTATTTGGAGACTTGTCTTATTTGCAATAATTTCTGATTTTTATATTAACCCAACCACTTTGTTCTGGAAGTGCATGTAATAAGCCTGGAATATAACAGCTGATTTTCACTCGTTCCGTTGATTTATAGCATTTGTTTTTATCTGTTTGTATGTACTTCTCCTTTTTGAATTTACACAGGAGTTTGGTAATTTTTCTAATTTTTAGAGACAAAAGCTAGTGGTTTCAATCAAAATATTAAATAAGATGATTTTTTACGTAACTACACCAAAAGTTCTTGATTGAAAACATGAATCATGATATCGAACGTGTTATATTTGACACCATGACTTGTGTAGTTGATAGTTACAGAATATCGATGTTACAGATGACCATAGAAATGGTCAATGTGTCGTTAAACATGCATGCCCTCCTCTTTTCTTTGGTCGTGATGTATAACCGAATAAGACTTGTCATAAGAATCAAACAGGAAATGTCTACGTTTATTTGACACATGGCTCCTCTAAATTGTGATAATGGTTCATGTTACTCCATTTCAGTTTTTCGTTGCGTGTGTATTTCTTCGATGTTAATTATGTGATGTCCTATGGGTTAATTTGTTTGTTTGTCTAAACTGAAGGAAAATGAAAGCTTGGTTTACGATAATGCCATTTGTCAATCGTAGGAGATGGTAAATTGACCAAAAAGACGTCTTTGGGCTATTTGGAATTTATTTCATCGACGTTTTCCAACTCATCTTTTTTTATAAATACATATTCCTTTGTTAGAAAATATGGTTGTCGTGTCACTCTTGTGTTGGTGAAATGAGAACTCACAAACACATTACATCCAGCCATACTCGTTATTCGTCTTTCATTAATCACGATTGAGCAATTTAGAAGCTGATATTTCTTACAGTCTGTTCGTTTTCTATTTTGATTTATGTGTTTATAACTATTATGCCCTACTAATAAATGACCATCATTATGTTTTAAACATTGAAGCATCCTTACAAAAACAAAAAGGATGTTTCATGAGACAACTTTCCACAAGATACCAACTGACACAGAAACTAACAATTATAGGTCACCGTAAGGCCTTCAACAATGAATAAAACCCATACGGCATAGTACGCTACATGTTTGAAAGGCCCAAAATGACACTTGTAAAATAATTCAAACGAATAAACTAACGGCCTGATTTATGAACAAAAAAAGAACATAAAAAACAAATATGTTATACAGGCATTAAGAAAACTACTGAATTACAGGCTCCAGACTTAGGACAGGCAAATACAGAATGTAGCAGGGTTAAACTTGTTTTAATTCGCGGCAATACTCTACGGGTCTAAATTTCTGATAAAGGCAAGTGTTTTACTGTAGAGAATGACATGTTATCATTTTTACATCAATCAAAAATCTTATATAAAATAATTCATATTGGTGATTAATATCATGAGTAAACAATCAAGGTATGTATAAACATTTATTATATATTACAATGATGAAATGTTTCTGACTAATCCAATCTAAATGATGTTGTTCAATAATCGTATGAATAAGAATCTGAAAGAAAGAAAATGGCAACATAAGTAAACGACAATAAAAAAAATAACGAAAGGTGTATATCAGGTTTTTTATCCTTTGATATGTACTTTTGATATAAAAGTTAATCGAGGAAAATAAAAGTTGAAAATAATTTTCATGTACAATGTAATTGATTAAATAGAATATAACAATGACTACATTTCGAGTCTTAAATGAGAGGCTAAAAAGATATATAATGTCCTCTATTTGCTACAACGCATTTGTGGAGATGCCAAGTTTAGTAATCAATCAATCAATCAACCAACCCTTCAGTCATTTAATCACTCAATCAATCTTATTCAGATGCAAAGTATTCGAGTAGCACTGACTATTACACGACAAAGAACGTTTGCTTTACTGTGGATTCTTTTTATTTTCGTGGGTACCAATTTTCGTGGATTAAGGAAACTTGCATTTTCGTAGATATTCAGTTTCGCAGATTGCCAAAGTACAGAAAATTTGTAGTTCGTTGAACTGTTAGATCCATAGTTCACTCGACCCACAAAATCCCTGAAAATTGGTACCCAACGAACATTAATGACTTCACAGTACTTTAATTTACGTACCAGTGGCTCTTCTGTATCCTGCAATTAAAGAAATATGTTTATAAATGTAAGACGTAGGTTTTTAGTTGAATATTAGAAATTTTAAATACAAAACTAAAATCAATGTCAAAATACTCAAAGACTATCAAAACATTCAACATATAAAGGAGATGTGGTATGATTGTCAATGAGACAACTTCGTCAAAGTTAAAATGAAATGAATGTCAGCAAATATATAGAACATTCTCACAAAGTAAAACTGCAATAAACAAAGACTTACTTTTGCCACCTCCCATTTTACCGCCCATTCCTCCGCCCATTCCTCCGCCCATTCCTCCGCCCATTCCTCCGCCCATTCCACCGCCCATTCCTCCGCCCATTCCTCCTCCCATTCCTCCGCCCATACCTCCCATTATTCCTCCGCCCATACCGCCCATCATTCCTCCGCCCATACCTATATGAAAAAAGTCAATAAATAATATTAATAATAAAGATGTTTTTTGATGTTATTATAGTAATATGTGTATTTCTTTTTCTTAAACATGAAATATATCAATGTATAACTTTCGATGTTTGAATTTGAATTCAAATGACATTCATGTACTATATATACACATGTAAAAAATGTTCACAAATGATAGAAACCCAACCTTATTCTTTATATATGATAGCATTTTATCCAGTGGAGATAGACATAATAGTTCAGCTTAACTTTTGCAGCATTAATAGAATTCAGTTGAAATTTTGAATGTCACACCAAGAGCGTGCTAGACATATTTGTGAGTTATCAATATACCCACGTGTATTTGGTGTTTGTTTTATGTTAGCGGTAATTGTGTATCCCTCACGTTCATCAGGCAAAACATTGAATAGAATAAATAGTTAAAAGTAAGAAAACAATATTAGTTCAACTTACCTCCCATCATGCCTCCCATCATACCACCTCCCATTTTTGGCATTGGCATTGGCATTGGCATTGGCATTGGCATTGGCATGGATTTTGGCATTGGCATTGGCATTGGCATTGGCATTGGCATTGGCATCGGCATTGGCATTGGCATTGGCATCATCATCTTACCCATACCACCCATACCTCCACCCATACCGCCCATACCTCCCATCATACCACCTCCCATTCCACCTCCCATTCCTCCGCCCATACCACCGCCCATCATCTTACCCATACCCATACCACCCATCATACCACCGCCCATACCTCCCATCATACCACCACTCATACCACCTCCCATACCTCCCATCATTCCACCGCCCATCATCTTACCCATACCGCCTCCCATGCCACCACCCATCATACCACCTCCCATACCACCACCCATCATTCCTCCACCCATACCGCCCATCATTCCACCGCCCATACCGCCTCCCATTCCTCCTCCCATACCGCCGCCCATACCGCCACCTTTTCCATAACCAGCACCATTAACTGTGACGAAGACAGCAATAAATGTGACAACGGTTTGAATTGGATTCATAATGAAAGACTGAAATAAAAAAGGGAATTTTGTCAGTAAAACAATCACTCAGGAGCATTCTTTTTTGTGTTTCCGAAAAGTATTTCATTTAAAGCCATTATGATATTTTAGATATGTCTCCTTATAAATTGGCAAACAGTTTTTTTAAACATAATCTTTATAACAATATTAAAATAAATCCTATAATCTCCCCTATAAGGCAAAATATGTCACGCAAATATTTTTTTTTAAATATATTTGTTGTTTAGTAGATGACATTTATAATGAAAAGAATTTATATTAAGGAAACTGAAATTATCTATAACTTTAAAATTAAGTGTAAATGTCAAACAAAAATAGTAGCATGTTTACTTTATTCTATTTACTTAATTTAATGTTATTATTTTATGTCATTCCAAAAATATATATATATTGACTCTTTCTCTTTCTTATAGCGACTATGGGAGTGATAGCTGAACATATTGTCCCTATACATGTGTTAGCGTAATGGGAATAATAATCACTTAGATACTTCAAACCTGAATATTTTACCATTGAAATATTCTTCTTTTAAAAAGATTTACAGAATAAAATAATAACAAAATGAAATGTATGTAATACGGGAATGTGGCAACAATTAAAGACAAAACATTAACTGAATGATATTTTCAAATCTGTTTACATGGTGTTTCGATGTTTTCGGTTAAATTATTGAATCAAACACATATTTTGATCCGTATTTTAAAACATTATGTAAATAAACTCATCATAGATACCAGGACTAAATTGTGTATATACGCCAAACGCGCGCTTCGTTTACAAAAGACTCATCAGTGACGCTCGAATCCAAAAAAGTTAAAAAAAAAAAAAAAAAAAAAAAAAAAAAAAAAGCCAAATAAAGTACAAAGTTGAAGAGCATTGAGATCCAAAATTCCTAAAAGTGTTGCCAAATACAGCTAAGGTAATCTATGCCTGAGGTAGAAAAGCCTTCAAAAAATTCTAAACTTTGTAAACAGTTAATTTATAAATATAACAATATCAATGATAATTCATGTCAGCACAAAAAGTGCTGACTACTGGGCTTGTGATACCCTCGGGGAAATAAATCTCCACCAGCAGTGGCATCGACCCAGTGGTAGTAAATAATAATAATATTTTCAAATCTGTATACATGGAGTTTCGATGTTTTCGGTTAAGTTATTGAATCAAATACATATTTTGATCCTTATTTTTAAAAAATCAGTAAAATTATGTACAAATCTTTATTAATATTTATTGTTCTCGTCCATTGATAAGTGGTATTACTCTTGGGTGTTTTTTATTCAATAAACTGCTCAAACATATTTGCTAAATATTTCAATACCTTTAATTTTTTTTAAATAATAAAAATATAAGAAGTATTGAAAATATCTATTAGGCAATTAAATTATACTTCGACTGCATGTTTTGTGTTATTGCTTTTCAGCTGTGTCAACGACAACGAATTACCAAATGAATGTTATAAAAAATGTATAAATAAAATATATGAAGCTGTTTGTGTATCGAATAGTAGTTCCCTTTAGGTGATATAGCTGCTTACGTATATTAGAGCTTGCATTTTATTGGTTTTGAGATTAGGGGTTGAGCGATATTGATAAGGGTAAATGGAGAAAAACCGTCCTCCGACCCATTGAATTTATAAAGCGTAAATTTCATTTTTTAACAATATACAAGTGACAGTTTCTAAAACAAATTGTTTCAATATACACAAGACATTAAAAAAAAAGTATTTCACATTATGTGTATTAATATTATCTATTCGACGTAAACCTATAGGAAGACAAGGAATCTCAAAAAACATTCACGAAGGAATGAGATATTAATAACAACGCAATGTTATTCGTAAATTCATATGTTCAGTTATTGAAATACACTTAATTATTGCATGTTCATTTAGGTTTGCTTCCTATTTCAATTTTGTTAACGTTAATAATAGGATTGTGTCGAACTTATTACAAACATTTTACAAGCATGTTTCAACAGAATAATATAATGTTGATTGTTTTCTGTGCATTGCAAAATCATATGAACATTTATCCAAAATGAAGTAAATACGTCCTTGAGTTTAATTCGTGATAATTCTGACTTTGTATTTGCAATTCAAAACGCTAAAATGAAATCACTTTTTTAAATATTTTGCATTTGTTTTGTTCAACAAAACGAAAAGAAATATAAATAATTCATAACCGGTCTCCCAATGACTCTTTTTGAAAATATAATGTCAAAGATTATTTAAGATTAAAGATTTAAACAGAAAACTGATGATTTCATCTGAAAAGAATTATAATCAAATGCTTAAGCAGAAGCACGTGTTCAACACATATATTTAAAATGAAGTTATATTGGAAACAAGTGTCGGTCTCGTTTAACTCTTTTATTATTCAATACTGAATAACAAATTAAAAAACACTGTATTTATGTATGTGGTAATGATCGTTCTGAATTTGTCTTCACCAGGAACGTGTACAGCCAAAAACTTGAAAGCAAATGATGTTTTAGAAACAAAACACGCTAAGAGCAATATGACTTAATAATAACAGCCAAATTTTTCTAAAGTTATTATAACATTATTTAAAAGGAAAAACACAAATCCTAATTTACTATAATACAACATACCTTTAACTGTAGCAGTGAGAGGGTATAGTATACAAGGAGGACAAGACAAGTTGTGGCTTAACTCAGAAGCTGGACATCTTTTATACGGATTTACCACAGGAAGCAGTAAATTAAATTTTAACAATTCGTAAAAGAGAAACATGCTAAAACATAAGTTATATCTTTTTATTATCATGTTTAATTTGTACCTGTTAATTTGATTGTAAGTTTGAACATGTTGAACTAGTTTTTTGTAACCTATGTCGATTGATGTTACCTTGGTCATCGATTGTAACACAATGTTACCGGAACACGATCGTTCTATATACCTTGTACATCAATATTTTATTCATTTCAGTGTGAAACGTAAAATGAAAAGATGAACATATGATTTATATCATGTTTTTTATATTCATATTGGATAACTTGTCACAGTTAGGTGTTTTAAAACATTTTTATGCTCTTTTAATGTAGTCCATTAAACGCTTTTTATATTATAGTGAACATCGAATGATTTATAAGTTATGCAAAATGATTTTGTTCTGACAATATTTGTAATATTCATATTCCTTTTTATCCAGGTTCAGATTTGTTGCGCGGAATAATAGTTTTTAAAGGATATGAAAATTGTATTAGTCGGTAGACTAAAATTCCAAGATGTTTCTTATTCTTAAAATATTAATGCTTTTTAATTACGATTATCACTTTTTGGAACCGCCATTGCTGGTCTATTTGAAGCGCAAGAGTTTCCATTTGGTTTTTGTTTGATGTTCAATCCTAGTTTTCTTATTTAGCTGTCATTTTTTAGGGTCACCTTGGCATCCACCTTTATTCTACATACAATGTGAATAAAGAATGGGAATATTTTGAATAACAAGATTTGTTGTATTAATAATATGCAATGATCGCTGCAATTATACTTGGGAAGAAAAATTTGGGCCGCATTTCTTTCTTACCACAATTTTGTAAACGTTGTGCCGCGTTTGTTGGTGTTTTCTAACTGCTACAAAAGTAGAAACAAATACATCGTGTAATAAGTCTTTACTGACCCTGTTTGAACTTTCAATAATGCATGCACATGTTGTTGTTAAACAGACTTTTTACAAACGTAGATACAAATACTTCGTTAAATCAGATTGAAGTTAGAAGCAATTGTAGTGTTTGCGCTAACAAACGACAAACTGCAGACGCATTTTTAGCGTTTGCATAGTTTTTCAAAGTTTATGTAAACTTTGCAAACTTGTGTTTGAAAAAAATGATCAAAATATGTGCGCGCTTAGCCGTTTGCATCGTTTGTGTTAGAGAGAAATGCGGCCTTAGTCTTAAGATAAGGCAAAATATTATATATAAAATTTAGCATAAATAAATATCAATATTTTTTTATTGGGGCGTTATAAGTTTATGTTCCGGACCATATGAATATTTGGACCATACGCGTATGGTGATGACCATATGGGTATACACTCATATGGTCGGGTTAATTAACACTCTGCTACAGTTTACTTTTAATACTTCCAAACTCGTCATATGGTATGACCGCTCATTAGAAAGACGATATCATATAGTTAATTTTATTATTATATTATATTAAAAAGATAAGCTAAATAAAAATTAAAGGTTCACAACGTTAATTTTGCTTATTTGTCAAATTCATAGTAAACATATTTTATACCGATGGTCATTAGCGATTTGTTATTACGAGTGAATTGTAATGTGTCGACTAAAAAAATTAATTCCAAATAGTCCAGCAGATAGGTGCAATATATGAAGGAATTGTGCACTTCGTGTTAAAAGCACCAAATTTTGCTCAAACATACTTCTATCTATACTCTTCAATTTTAGATATGGAGGCAAGCTGGAAATATAGTCAACTTCCGGTAAAATCCAAAATGGCGGATGCATGTTTAAATTTCAACTTTTCTTAATTCTCTTTCATTTTTTTAGTTTGAACTAAAAGAACTTATGTTTTAATTGATCTGCATCGTATTAGATAGGTTTCAGTGTTGCTGAAGCAGCAATTTGGATGAGTTTGGTTAACTTCCGGTCGAAATTTCATGTCAAAATTCAAGAAAAATGTTGACTTTTAATTTGCAAAAAGTGAGAAGAATGGTGTAATAGAATCAGGTATTTATTTCTTTGGAGATTATTAAAATTCAATTGATATGGTGAACACTACTGTTTCATTATTATATTTGAATGAAGACAGACATACACTTCGATAAATCAAGAGTCTAAATAACAATTGAAAGATGAGCTCTCAAAGATTTAAACTTATTGAGGCATCATATAATCGAAGACCAGGTAGTTCGTCCTCAAATGTTGAAGAGGTTGACTGGACTACAATCTGTCGATACCTGTAACTTGGCATTGCACAAGGTCATGTTTTTCTCTGGTTGTTTATGACGTCTTTACACTAAATCCATTGGATGTTGGATGTGTACGGATTGATAGTTTAGTCTTAGTTGCATGATTTTTTTTATTAGTTGTTAGTGGCTTTGAACTAGCTGTCAGATAACTGCGAGTATTCTCAGACCTGTTCATTGTGTCTTTTTGTGTCGGGATGTATAAGTACCGGGCCACGTCCACTTGTATTTTTGTCCATCTGATGAGTTAACCTTTTTTCAACTGAGTTTTATAGTTCGTTCTTATGTTGTACTGTTATACCACTGTCCAATGTTAGGGGAGGGTTGGGATCCCGCTAACATGTTTAACCCCGCCACATTATTTATGTATGTGCCTGTCCCAAGTCAGGAGCCTGTAATTCAGTGGTTGTCGTTTGTTTATGTGTTACATATTTGTTTTTTGTTCATTTTTTTACATAAATAAGGCCGTTAGTTTTCTCATTTGAATTGTTTTACATTGTCTTATCGGGGCCTTTTATAATAGCTCACTATGCGGTATGGGCTTTGCTCATTGTTGAAGGCTGTACGGTGACCTATAGTTGTTAATGTCTATGTCATTTTTGTCTTTTGTGGATAGTTGTCTCATTGGCAATCATACCACATCTTCTTTTTTATATTTAGTTCATTTATATGCTTTGGAATTTAGTGTGACATCCATTTACTCTGAATTAGTACACTATTTGTATAGGGACCAGCTGGTGACCACGTCCGGTTGCAGGAATTTCTCGCTGCATAGAACACTTATTGGTGGCATTCGGCTATTGTCTGCTCTTTGGTCAGTTTGTTGTCTCTTTGATATATTCCCTATTTCTGTTCTCAATGTTAAATATATAATTTGTCAAAATATGACAGACGAATAGCTGCAATGCCCTACACCCTCAAAGTGTATCAATATTGGTGCCGGATATGTTACTATGGCTGGAAATCTCGTTAAATACAAAGAACTTCCATGTTTACCGTCTACGACCCATCTGTATACACAATATGATGGCCGGGGTCTTCCACATACTACGTACAAAAACAATGCCAAATGGTATAAGACCTGCCATCTAAACACAGAACTAAAGAGAGCTAAAATAAGACATCAAAAGGATACAGCCGATATGTAAAAAAAAAAAACAGGCAATCGGAGCTGGAAACCCACCCGCACGGTCAATGTGTACAAATGCTTCAGTACACAACTTTTTTAGAGAAGCTTAGTGCTGGGGACCTCACTGTACAAGAAACGAAATATCATGTCCAATGTCTTGCTAACCTTTATCGACAGGCATCAAAAGTCTCTAGAGAAGATGAGACTTAATAAGGAAGAGATGCATGAATAAGCCATGGAATCGCATTAGCTGACATCATCAGCTACAATGAAGATTCCATAACCAAAGAATATTTATCACCAGGATTCAAAGTTGTCAGGTTTTTTCTAGGCGAATAAGGAATCTAGATGTTGACATTGAAGACAGAGTTCATAATTCAAGATGAAAGAATAAACTTCTTACATTTTAAAATTATGGGTTGTTTGCCTGTGAGAGAGCTTTCACATGTTTGAATTGGATGGAGATTTGTCTCAATGGCACTCATACAACTTCTTATATCTAATGCTTTATTATTTACCTGATATTCAGGAATAAAAACAAGAGAAAGAGAGAATTAACTTGCTTTCAAAGATAATATAGAACCCTCGTTTCAGAAAGCAGGTGATGATGCCTTTGACTAAAACTAAATGTAGATTTATAAAGCAGTAACAATAATTCGCAGCGACATGTTTATTGTTACATTTTGGTTTGACGGTAGTTTTCCAGTGAACTGTGAGGAGAATTATGTTCCAATATCTCCTGTAGCTCTTGTTAGTATGTTGTTGTATGGACAATATATAACAACCGACTCTTATAAGCAGGAAACACCAACGATTGCTTGGATATTTATATTTAACAGCTACAAACAAATCTTTAACGTTAAATCTCCAAAGATCCGTCATAATGCATGCATCTAAAGAAACATATGCACTTAGAAATAATGGTTCACTGTCTGACAGAACACATGAAATAAACATGTTGTTAAGTCGGATGGAGGCACTGTTAACATATAACCCATTAACCCTGCGAAGATGGATGGCAGCTTGAGAAGAAATGGCAAGCCTTGCTAAAAGAGTTTGAGAAGAGGGGCGAAAGATACCAGAGGGACAGTCATATATCGATGTCATGATGAAGAGAACGAACACAACTGACCATGAGCAGAAACTTAGAGCTCAAATGTCGTTTATCCATGATGTAGCTTCTGTGATAGAAGAGTTAGGAAATCAATTTCTTGAAGACAGCAACGAACTGCTTGTTCTGTATACCAATTAAAGATATAGCTCCCTCAGCAGTTGTTGATACTATTCGTCGTTCGTTGAATAGAAAAGGGACTTTCCGATTTGATTTTCCTCTGAGTTCAGTATTTTTTTTATTTTACTTTTTAGAACAATTGACAAGATGTAACTATTGTAGACAATATAAAGATTGACAGTACAAGGCAAACATGCTAACCACGAAACTGATAGAGCTTCTCACGTGTAGATCAAAACAAAACAGAACTCATTCATTATCTGTCAAATAAACAGATGGATGAAAACATTTTCGAGATCAGAATCATTGCTACAGTTGTAACAGATGTATTAGTACTTGTTTCATGTGACAATGCAGTTGATATTTATGGGTTGCTTTGGGACTGGAAACCACTTCGTATTCATTTCAATTCATGAGCTTGCTAACTTTTTAGGACAAGAAAAAACATATGCATTGCCTGTTTTCCATGCATTCACTGTATTCGACACTGTGGCATAGATCGCTGAATAAGGTGAAAAAAAACAGGGATACATGAATGGTATTGAATGGTGTCACAAAAGTATACACCGTTATGAGAGACCAGGGTTGCGTCCAATATCGTAGCAACTACGTAGTGCTACGTAGATGTGTGTCTACTGAACGAGTAGCTAGTCTAGCTGCTATCTATTATCTATGTTGCAGCTAGGCTAGATACACGTTCAATAGTCATACATCTACTATAGCCCTTTGTAGCCGCTACGATATTGGACTCAACCCAGGTGAGTACTCTGAATGTCGACACCACTATTACGAAATTAATCGAACTATTCGTTATGCTGATGTTTGATCGAACAATATCAGAGGTCAATGATATTTAACCTTTTTTTGGACAACATTGCTTTTTTTTCAAACATATGTATTTTGTCTCTAAATTACGTTTACTTGTGATATTTTTTACCGGAAGTGACAAATTTCTGAATAAAATACCCCGAGGGTTTCAAAGAAATGATACATTATTTCAAACCATGAATACACAATAATATCATAGTCTACACAGCAAACTTTGGCTACCAGCTGTGAGATTTGAATAACCATTAATCAGTTATCAAATGCATTTCCGCCATTTTGATCATAAAACCGGAAGTGGATCAAATCAACCTTGCCTCCATATCTAATTTTGTCTAGAATGGTCCAAACTATGTTTCTACCAAATTTTATGCTTTTAACACAAAGTGCATAATTATTCACCTATCTGCTGGACTAAAAGTTTTCTTAATGAAGTGTTCCACAAAAAAATCAGTGTAAAGTAACATAGTTTGTTTAAGTTGTCTTGTGTATATGGTGTATTGAAGTCATTTTACGATATTTGAGATCTATAGCTTCTTAAAAACACCGTAGAGATCCGAATGGTTAAAGACCTCAGTTTCAATGTACGCATCTGCATAAAGGCTAGATTTTCACTCGCAAACAAAAGGTGTAAATGAAAAGGATCGTGAACTAATTTCTTGCACTGCAACAAAGCTATGATACCGTTTGGAAGTGAATGTCACACCAAGCCTACATGCAAGAATGTAACCAGCGATGAAACTAACTATGGCATCAATATTTAATTTTTACGTAGTTTTTGGTTTATAAATAAAGGCAACAGTAGTATACCGCTGTTCAAACTCATAAATCCATGAACAAAAAACAAAATCGGGGTAACAAACTAAAACTGAGGGAAACACATAAATATAAGAGGAGAACAACGACACAACACTACAATGTAACTAACACACACAGAAACGGACCAAGCATCAGACAAAATCCCACGAGAAGAACAAATATATCATCAAAACCAAATACATGTACATGAATTTGGGATAGACAAGTACCGTGACACGTCTTATCGCAATGTCAATTTACACTCAAAAATAAGAGAAAACAAACGACGCAACGTTAAATTGTAACACACACAGAAACGAACTATAATATAACAATGGCCATATTCCTGACTTGGTACAGGACATTTTTAAAGGAAAAAAATGGTGGGTTGAACCTGGTTTTGTGGCATGCCAAACCTTGCATTTTAATGGCAATGTTAAATATAACATAGAAATGACAACATAATATTACAGGACTATAATACAAAAAAATAGGAAAACGTATTAGACAAAGAAACACATGATTAATGAATAACAAAAAGCATCAGGTTTAAAATTTAATACGCCCAAAACGCGCCTCGTCCACACAAGAATCACCAGTGACGTCCAGATATAAAAGATCGAAAACGAAAAAAAGTACAAAGTTGTACAGCACTGAAGATCAAAAGTTGAAAAAGGTTGTGTCAAATACGGCTAAGTTTTTATGCTTGGGATAAGAACATCCTTATAATAAAGAACAATTAATGCTATTGCAAACAGTTAATTTTATCAAATGAATATAACAGATATACATAATGAAACTGAAGTATTAAATCATTACATAAAACAAACACGAATACATAATGAATGACCAACACAGAATAGACACACCCGACTCAGTCCAGGCCTATAAAATTAATAAACTCTCGTGTAACTATCACTGGTTGTTTTAGATAAAGTTTTTGTATTATTGAAACGTTTTTATACTGTAGTTTAAAAAAAAACAAATACCTTTATGGTCCAAATAATCATATGGTCCGGTCCGTTAATAACCAAACGAGTATTATACTCGTATGGTCGGACCATATGAGTATATGCATATGGTCATGACCATACACGAATGGTCCAAATACTCATATGGTCCGGAACATGTACTTTACACATTGAACATTAATTATATATATAAATTGTACATACGAAACAATAAAAGTTTTTAAAAAAATTATTCAAATTCAGTCTTTCTTAAATTATACTTTCATAAAACGCTTTGGCTCTTTCGATGCATGACCCATATTCATAAAGAGGTTTATATCCAAGCATAGTTTTCGCTTTGTCGTAAGTGACATAGAAAGTCGTATTAAGAAAGGCTAAACTACCAAACGAAAAATGTACTGTCGGCAAAGTTATTCTCAGGAACCGTAAAATAAATAGTATACAGAAAAACAGAAACATTAAAGACATCGCAATCCAATATGGAACATGCCATTTAGAGGTCTTAGTACCAAAATGGTTAAAAAATGGTTTCATTGTTTCAGGATATGAGGCTGGTGGTGTATCGTCGGCGGCAAAGAAAAAATGTCCTCCAAGCGACGAATTATTAGGTAAAGCTTCTGCTGCTGTGACGAACATCATTGCAGTGTTTCCAACATAACTGAACTGTACTGTAGCATCCATAGGTCCAACCACAGGGAATGTTTTACCCTTGAATGGGCGAACGGCAAGAGGTATTTGTACGTTGTCCAATTCCCCAAACATAGGCAAAGGTAGAATTGCAAGAGTTCTCAGAACATTTCCTGCCATAGATAATTAACAGAGTAAATAATACAGTTAATAAAATATATGTTAAATGTTATATTAATTTATTTGAGAATAACCAAAATTTTAAATCTGTCAGTCTTATTCCTTAATAATATCATGATATATTTCATTCTTAAAAACATTAAGTTATCTTTTATTATTATTATTATTATTATTATTATTATTATTATTATTATTATTATTATTATTATTATTATTATTATTATTATTATTATTATTACTATTATTATTATTCGATATTATTATTATTATTATTAAATTAGAGGTCTTAAATATGTGAGGATTGATTTTTCGAATACATGTCCTCCTCGTGACGTCTGTTAAAAGAAACATGTGTCAATCAAATTCTAATTTCTAAACTTGGAATTCTGTATTCTCGGAAATTACATTTATTCCTCCGGATTCATGTTGATAAAATGCATACATGGCTCACTTAGTAAAACATAGTGTATGATCTCAAACGACACATGCAATTCAATTGCATCAAGCTATAGTGTAGTACAAAATTTATATTTTGGGGATGCTGAGGACCACCTTCGCGTTTAGGATTTTCCTGCTGCATTGGCTGTCATCTGCTCCTAGGTCGGGTTGTTGTCTCTTTGACATCTTTTCCATTTCCATTCTCAATTTGAGTTGTTCCTTTTTTCTACTTAATTGTTGAACATAATACATATATCACTACTATTCGGCCAAATTTTTAAACATGGCATAGGTACTTACCATTATTCAATTTAGAACCATTGGCAGATAAGACCATATCTTGTGCTTTAGCTTTAGACGAGGCATAGGCTTTATAATAGAATCTAGATGGTTGTGAAACAGATGTTTCTGTTCCGTCCATCACAGCCTCCGGACCAAGATATAATGAACTAGAACTACAGTAAATAAGGTAAGGCACATTCTCCTCCCGACATGCATTCAATACGACCTCTGTACCTGTTGTGGAAATGTTAATAATACAAATTAGATGGGTTTCAAAGCATTAAGAAGTTTTACTGGGATACATGCATAGCAGAAGATGCTTTTTCGCTAGAAATGCTCTTCACCTCGAGTTTGATTTGTCTTTTTAAAAACGCCACTTTTGAGTCGAATTAAAGCAAACTTGGGGGTAGAAATGACCTTTACCATTAGTCGTCAAACTATCATTTCCAGCTACAGTTAGCGTCAAATTGATTGAAATGTTACACTGATTCGTCTAAATATCCTTATCGTGATTCGTCAGAGGTCTCAAAACAATTATCGTTGCGTCGTCATTCGAAAAAAAATCAATCGATTTTTTTATCGCATAGAATAGAGTACATTTTATTGTCATGTATCATAGATTACCGTTAACGTCATTCGGCAACAATTTTTATAGTTATTCGTCATGGGGGTATGCCTATTACGAGCATCAAACATGCGTCCTGTGTAATGATTCATAATTTTGTGTTTTTTATAATTTTCACGATGATCACGCACCCGATCTCCTTTCATTTTGAGTTCATGCCATGCCATCAAATTTATCTTTCATTTGTGAACAAAGCCAATGACAAGGTATGTCCAATTTGTCCCCATAAAGATTTTTGACGATATGGAGGTAAATAAGGTCATCATTACAAAAAATGGTATACTGTCATAAACGAAAACATTGAAAGTCTTTAACTAAATGTTGAGCTAACTTGAAAAAGATTTATTACGTCTTCATAAAATTGTTCTGTTCATTTATATATTTCTTATTTAGTGTGACGTCCATTCATATCACTGAACTAGTACACATTTTTGTTTAGGGGCCAGCTGGAGCACGCATCCGGGTGCAGGTTTTTCTCGCTGCATTGATGACCCATTGGTGGCCTTCGGCTGTTTTCTTTTTGGTCTGGTTCTTGTCTCTTTGACATATTCTCAATTATCATTCTCAAATTTAGTTGTCTTATAATTGAAGGCTACCTTTGACATTAACTTCATTTAGAATGGCTTGGTTAGGGAACTGGTTGTAGTCAATAATGGACGCAACATGTAAAACAATATCAACCCCATGGCAAGCGCGTTCTACTAAATCTTTGTCTGTTATACTCCCGGTAAATGTTTGCGTTGGCTTCTTAATCTCAAATTCTAAAAAATGAATTAAACACAATAATATCTTACATAACAGCGTTAATGTACATATTTTTCATTGGTGATACATACACGTGCATCCTTTTGATTATTGTCATCATCTGAACGGCTTTGGACTAGCTTTCGGTAACTACAATTACTCTCAGATGTGTGTATTTAAGGGTTGATAATTTATTTTTGGTGTTTTGTATCGTTCTCAGGAGATATGTACTTATCAAGTACTTGTTATAATAGTGTGTTCTTACGAAAATGTCCCAGGGGATTGGATGCCCGCATCCATATATAATACCGCAGTATTCTGTGATGCCTTTTCTAGTATGTAACTCAGGGGTAATCGTTTGTTTTTGTTCATAATATTGTTTTTTCATTTATTGGTTTGTAAATCAATCAGGTCGTTAGTTTCTCTCAATAGATAAAAAAAGAACAGCAAGTTATAAAGGGATTTAAACTGTTTTAATCTGTCCTCTCGGTGACTTTTGAAGCTTTCTCTCCATTATATGTTTTGTTCATTGTTGAAGGTCATATGGTGACCTACATTTCTCAGTCAATTGATCTCATTTGGCCAGTTCGCACATTGACAATCATACCAATTCTTCCTATTTTTTATATTGCAGTGCGTGGTTGATCTATAATTTCTTAAATATAGCTGTAATTAACTGTATATTCAATTCTACATATCAAACCGATACACTACTGTTGTCTCATTTTAGTAAAAATAACGTTGTTAAAAGTATCAGTATATATATTTACCTAGCTTTTGCTTATAGTCGACCACATCTAAAACTCTAATTTCTTTAACATTTTCTCCATAGAGTTGTAAGTGTTTCACAACATGCTGACCAAGAAATCCACTCCCGCCTGTTACCAAAACAACGTGTTTCATGGTTGTTTCCTGTGCGAAAACAAACAAAACATTTGCATACATTTTCTAAAATTGTCCCATTTTAATAATTGCATCTGCACAAACAAAAATCATAAAAACTACTTCTAGTGTGTTCATGTTAGAAACAAATCTGGTTCAGAAAGAGACAGTTATTAATTTTCCAAGGTTTGGAGAACCATGGTCATTGAATAAAGAATATCTGATTTTTACATGAGCAACACGACAGGTATTATTAGAGGAGTAGAAATTACTGACCTTACCAATGCCATAGAGTTCACCCGCGGTATTTCGTGAGTTTCATGTTGACTATACTTTTGGTTTCTGTATTAATTGTTGTGTGGGCTTTGAAATGTCTGTTTACCTTTTTATTAGGCACGGTGTTTTGCTCTCTTTCTTCAAATCTTTTTTTTTTAAAGTCTTCTAATTAACTTTTCCTTTTTGTAACTACTTACCCAACAGATGACATGTACTCCTTGTCTTCGTTTTCGTATAACTATGCTAACATGCTGCACTTCACTGTTATCAATTGTCAATCAGGTTATCAGCACAACACTTTATCAGTCTAGACTTTGCAGTTGTTATCAGTTATTTACATCCCTGTTTGTGTTATTGCCAATAAACAAATTGTGCGCAGAAAATTGAAAATAAATTATTAGATAACAAACATAAAAGTAGTCGAAACCCTTTAATTGAAGAATCGCAATAATGGAAAAACAACTTGCATTTTAATGTTATAAACTATTTGGCATTTGAAGTTTTTAACGATCGATCGGGCAACAAAAAATGTATTCTTTAATTTGCTATTATTCATTACGGTCATTTTTAAATGGATTGTATTGTAATGCTTCAACAAAAGTTTTATCTTGGGTGATGCAGTAAGACATGATTTCTGTTTGTGGCCTATTTTTAAAGGAAACATAACTGTGGTACAGCATGTATGATGTCACAAATCTCGACTCTGATTTGAAGAAATTTTGGACTTGATTAATAACAAACAAAAAAACTGCATATGTTACAACAAAAGGAATACATTACGGACATAAAATCAAACATAAAAATGACATTGTCCAGATGAATGAAAATAAATTGAGATAAAGAAGGTTTCATTATCACCACTGTCATTATATTTCGTTTTTTTTTTTTTTTTTTTTTTTATAATGCCTTTTATATATATGTTAGTATGTAAATATCACCGACAGCTTCATTTGATCTGCAAGGTCAATGAATTGGGTTATTAATAGCTCGAATGCAATAAGTATAGCTTATCGACTTTGTGTACTTGGAAGTGCAGTTCACAACTTCGAAGCCGTAATAATTACCTCAAAAAGTAAAAGATTATACCGCGCTGGAGTACGTCATTTATTTATTTTCGTTATTCAAAATTCAATAATGTACATAGCTAACTATATGGTATGGGTTTTTCCATTTCTAAAAACAGTAGTGTTGGCTATAATTGCTAACATCAACTTCATTTGAATTTTTGTGAATAGGTGTCTCACTGACAAGTATACCACACCTCCTTGTTTTTCATATACCATGCCGACAGAGACCGTATGATTTATTCAACGTAGTAGTGACACTGCAAGAATATCAAAAAATACCGATCTCCAAGGACGAAAGGAAAACACCTGTCATGTTCTTGACTTGGTATAGGCATTTCCTTGTGTAGAAAATGATGGATTAAACCGTATCCAACAACCAGCTAGTCGTCTCTATTGTATAAAAGTCTACTGCTCTATTATATTGACAACAATGTATGGGCAAAACATATTCGTTATTTTGAGTCCGGGATTTCGGGATCAGGACCCCTCCTATCCCACCTCATATATTATTTTCAGGGATATTCAGTTCTGTGTCGTTGTGGTCTATTGTGGAGAGTTGTCTCATTGGCAATCAAACCACATCTTCTTTTTTATGTAGACACTATAGTAAAAAAGTCAAAAATGGGGATACAAAAGTCAACATTGTGTTATAATCTAAATCAGTATAAGAATTTGAAACAATGTCAACAATAAAAAACGAAATGGCAAAGAGACACTTTATAGACAAAGTACACAAGCAAAACGGAAAGACAAGAATGCAATAATGTCAATATAAATATGTTTTCCGGTTCAATGGCTATGCAAATATTTCCATTGAACAATGTCTTTCACATTTGGAAAATTTTAACATGAAGAAAACGTTTTTAGGAAAGGTAGAGCACAGGTTGATTTAATAGATTTTCAATTAAACCAAAACGGAGACTATAAATGTCTTAAAGTGTATAAAAATCAACTGACAAAAGGTTTTAACATTAGATTTTGAACGTCAAAATTTGCTAAAAAAAAAAGTGACGTTTGTTATAATCAAGAGTGTCATGTTTTTATTGCGCCTCATAAACAGCATTATCACATCGGTCGTTTATTTTCAATTTTAATTCTTTATTAACCAAATGTTTTACAACATATAGGTACATGTATAATCAATATATACTAAATATAGATTTCAAAAATATACGATCATGACAAAACAGACAGAAGTATTAAATACATATAAATATAATTCCAAATAGCAAATATTTGTAACAAATGAAATACAAATCTTCTTACTGAAAACAGTCATTTCTGAGCTTCAGTGCTCTAAGTATATATTTTCCTAAGTTGCACAAGTCTTTTGCATTAGTAGTGCTTAATAATTGTAACAGTTTATAAACAGATGGTTTATGACAATAATATAGTTTTATCAAACATTCACGCAAATTTGAATATAATGGACATAATAAAATAAAATGCATTTCATCTCAATATCATCAAAACACAATGTACAGTTTCTAAAGTTTCTAATTGACAGCTTTGGTGATACCCCCAGTTTAAAAATAAAGTGGGCAGAACTGGTTACTTTATTTCAGGGAGTCGATATTTTAAACTTCAGTTCTTATCATGTTATTATGTACCAAATGTGTTTTAATTTTGTACAAATGTTTTAGGTTTTTTTATTTACTTCATTTACATTTTATGCATTACGGATAATGCCAGGTCACATTTTTCAGGATTTAAGCTTAAAAACTGGAAATAATGGCCTATTGAATGATGCAAACACAAATTATAATTCAACTTTTATAACATAACTTACAAAACAAACTATAAAAATGATGCGTGAATATTAGAATCTAGTAGTCATGGTAGTGTCTAATCCACTGTGGATGGGGTGAACAAGTGGTCAATAGCCTCCATTCAATGTCATCAAGGATACATTTACTTGTGTATTATCAAAAATGTAAATATGATACTAGTATAGCATTTTTTGTTTACACACAAAGAAAGATTTACACACAGTATGATTTAAAATGACTAGCACTTGAATTCTTTGGACAGTTAAACAAGTATAACACCATACAGAATTGTATAGTCGTCGTTAAATCATTGCGAGAGAGTAGTATACATGGAAAGATAAGTGTTTGCATGGCAAGGCTTCAGCAAAAAATATTGAACAGTACTTTATTTCAAATTATCTTCGAATAGAATGTATTTGATCGTCTGACTGCAGTACCGTAGTCATAGATGGGTTCGTATCCTAGCAATGTCTTGGCTTTGTCGTAAGTAACATAAAATGTTGTATTTAAAAATGCTATGCTCCCGAATGTGAAATGCAAATTTGGTAAGTTGACTGTTTTAAAAAGACGAACTACATAAAGTAAACAATAAAATAAAAACATCATAAACATCGTAAACCAGTAGGGTATATACCATGTTGATGGTCTGGAACCTACTAGATCTAAAAATGGTTTCATTACACCGGGCAATGTATCTGGTGGAGTGTCGTCTGCAGCAAAGAAAAAATGGCCGCCAAGAGCTGGATTGTTTGGTATTGATTCTGCTGCTTTCACAAACATCATTGCTGTATTTCCAACATAGCTATATTGTAAAATGGCTGTCATGCGACCGACTAGAGGATACGTTTTTCCTTTGAAAGGCCTTATTGAAAGTGGAATAGCCATATAGTCCAATTCGCCGTACATTGGTAACGGTAGAATGGCAATAGTTCGTAGCTGTTTCCCTAAAATGATAAAGTTAAACAGTGTTTTTATTTTGAAAAGAAATTGATATAATTGCTTGAAATTATGTGCAGAGTGTTAAAGTCTCTATGTTCCAGACATTTAACTAGAACAAAAACTCAAGGTTTCTAAAAAGTTAATCAGATTGCGTGTTTCTGAAAAAAAACACACAAACACACATACTTTCAATACTGTTTTAACTCGCTTTTTCTTTTCTGATTTATCTCAATATCTAAAACTACATTAATCGTATTTAAGCATATTTCTATGAATTGTACAAGAATGTTCATGTGTTTTTGAAAATACCTTTTCCAAGTCAGGAAGATGACAGTTGTTGTCCATTCGTTTGATGTGATTTATCATTTTATTTTGCCTTTTGATTAGGGACTTTCCATTTTGAATTTTCCTCGAAGTTTTTTATTTTTGTGATTCTACTTTTTTTTGTAACAGTATCAAAGAGAAGATTTCCTAAGTTCAAAGTACTTGTATCTGATCCATTTCTAGGCTTTAAACAAAAATATGCTAAATGGTATGCAACCAATTCTTTCATAATTATAGTATGATGTAAAAAAAAATATAATAACGAATAGATACCATTTCTTAGTGTTGTTCCGTTTGCAGATATGACTATTTCTTGTGCTGTAAGTTTTGAATACGCATATGCATCAAAGTATAATGTTGATGGATGTTTGACTGTCGTTTCCGTTCCTCCACGTGACTCCTCCGGTCCGGCAAAGATACCACTAGAACCACAGTATATTAGATAAGGAACATTCTCCTCTCTACACGCTTCAATAATAGTCTGTGTACCTTTATAAAATATCAGTTCAACAGTAATATTATTAATATTATCTTTTATATGAGATACAATGAATGAAATGCTAGGGTTATATATACTAAAGAGCATTTTGTTTCTTGCTGTTTCTTTTAGGCAAAATGTATGTTTGTTCGTGTGTGAATTACTCTGTGTGTTTATGTTAGAATTGATTGTTAATTTGTGTATCATTCTAAATGTTGTTTCATTTTTTTTTCCTGAGTTTAATTATGTGTAATGACTTTTTAAAGACTGAGTTTTGTGAGATTTAAGTAGGTTTCATTTACGTATCATGTTTTGCGACGGTTTTTTTTTAATTGTCGTGTCTTCCGTTACATAATTGCCTGGCTTGTTTTATATCATTATGCCTTATTAAGTGTCGAAGGACAATAATGTCACGCATTCGAAAGTCAACCCAATTATGAACACGCACAATAACTCTTTAAGTGTCTACAAACAGAGATTCCAACTTATTTTATTTCAATTGTATTTCAATTTTATTTGCAACCATTAATCATGTCATGGTACAATATTTACAAATAACAAAAAAAAGGCATTCTGGAATTAAACTTAGCAAAATAGTGATTTACCTAATATATTTACTTCATGTAGAATCTTTCTATTCGGAAATAATGACCAGTCAATCATAGAGGCAATATGTAGAACAATGTCAACACCACGACAAGCTTGCTGGACAAGTGCCCTATCGGTTATACTCCCTGTATACGATAGTATGCTTTGGCTTGCTTCAAATTCTACAAATAAATCCGAAATTGGTATCATTTGCATCCGTTTTCTTTCAAATCAAATAATTTCATAAGGTACTGAATTATAATCATGAAATATAATTAAAAAATAAGCATTTTGTGGTTTCCGTTTTAATGTAGAAAACTGATGGTTTCAAACGATTTTTTTGCAACTGAATTCATCTTGCATGAGTGAAAACATTATCATGAATGCCAGAATCGTCCACGGTCAGAGGTAATTGCAACCTCAGTTTTTACGTAATTTTTCGAACTTAAATTTATACTTGTTAATTATAAAAACCAATACCTAGCTTTTGTTCATATGGAACCTTGTCTAAAACTCGTATTTCTTTGACGCTATCACCATACAGCTGTAAATGTTTAACTACGTGTTGTCCCAGAAATCCACTTCCTCCCGTTACCAAGACAACATACTTGCTCATCTTGCATAATTGATTCTATATGAAGAAAGATAATAAAATGTATGTCATCAGTAACTGTTTCTGACAGGTGCGACAAACGTAGTTATAATACTAGGAACAGTTGTAATTGGTTGATATTTGGTGGTTAGTATTTAACACCACTATTAGTACTCCTGGCTAAATCATAGCGGTCAATTTGTTGAGTGAGCAGTAGTACTTACTAGAAGAGAACACAACCGATCTATAACAGGAAACGTGGCAATCCTAGTCAACTGAGATCGAAATCGAGAGCATCATAACAGCAGTGTTGGCAGACCAGTAATCACTGAAGATGGACTCCAGGTCAGAGATCTCCCTTACTCACCCCCCCCTCCCCCTCCCTCGTTGATATAGGCGATCTGGCTTTACCACAAAAAGCTTTAATATTCTAAATTCTGTTCTAGGTTTACTGTCATTCATGTTTTTGATTAATCAAAGATTTAATTGAGTCTATATCTTCATCAAGACAAATACTTCAAGCAGTTCATTTAAGCTTCAAGGCATGAATTATTAAATTAAGAAAAAACTGTACATTATATTATTATGCAACTACTACTTACAAGCTGGATACATCAATAGTATACTAGACGGTCAATGTCCATATAGACCGTCTATCTTACCGTCAGTAGAAATATATCAAATTAATTGTAAATAGTGACAATATTTGAAATATTTTTGTTTACATATATATATGTGAGATAATATTTTACGCGTATTTATCTTTAACGCAAACACCTGTGCATTTTCATTTTTTTTTTTAGAAATTGACAAATTGATAGAATATATAGTTTGCTTAAAAGTAACATTTTCAATGATTTAAAATAGGATAAACTCGGGTTAGAAACAAAATGGATGAATTATATTTGTACAAATGTCCTACTTGTTTTGCATAATCTCAAAAAGAACTCGATTGATTTGAATGACGATGATATTTTTATATTTTTCTACGAAATGTGCAGTTCAGATTCAATGACCGAAAAAAAAAGTAAAATGACAAAGAGCATTACTGACTAGGGGCAAACACATAAAGTCGTTGTAGATTAAACTTTTTTTTCCGAATCTCAAAAAATAAGCAGAAGATACCAAGGGACAAAATAAAAAATCTTAAGTCGAAGAGAAACCTCAAATACTACGGAAAAAATGAAAAACGAGGAAAACAACACTACGTGGAAAACTTCAGACTTTGCAACACGAACTTTACAACAAAAACACCCTCAACTCTCCTTTCAAACTCAATCTACAGGTAGGAACGGGAACCCAAACAAAAATCAGCACCAGAAAAGTAACTCCATAATAATGGTGTATATGTTCCAGACCGTATGAGTATTTGGACCGTACGCGTACGGTCTGACAAATATTAAGAAATTGGTCAAGTTTATTAGATACAAATGTATATGGCAGATTAACATAACTTATATCTGAAATTAATATAAAAAGTTCAATAGTAATTGAAATAAAAACTTTTCATATTATAACTATTTAAAAAAATCACGCTTATTTAATCTGTTAATCTCCTATATTTAGCATGTCAGTAATTCATTAATAGCAACCTAGTATGCTCATTGAAATTGAAATTATCGGAAGTAAACATAGAGTGGGAGAACAATAGTTTAAGAATATTTAGTACCTTTACAAAAAATTGCATATGCAAAGGAACATGCATGAACAAAACACGTTAATGTAAAAAAAAATATGACGTTTTTTTTACGGTCCGGACCGTACGCGTACGGTCCAAATACTCGTATGGTCTGGAACATATATATAGAGATAACAAATGCACAAGCATTAAAAAAAACTATAGTGTACCAAAAACAAAAACATAACAAAATGTTTGCAATAACTGAAACTCAAAATAATTGATTTACCCCGATCGCTGTACATTCATTGTAAATTTTGATAATTCAATCGTTTTTCAGAACAAAGAATGATCCTTGTAAATGTACGTTGATATTTTTGTTTCGACTGCCGACTAAAATTAATATCAAAATTATATAACTTTGAAGTGTTATTACTATCAATTTGCGTCCGCCCAGACACATTATATCACAACTAATTTATCTCTCATATATTTTCATGTGTGAACAAATAATCAATGCCAAAAGTTTTGACATTCCGAATTAACTGTCAAATACTGCAGGCTTTAGATGAAAAAGACGATATTTATTGATACACTTTAGAATAATGAAAATGAACCTCGTAGTTTTCATTACTCGCTTTACTTTTCCCTGACAAATGAGACTCTGTCATTATTCGGGTCCCCTTAGTTGCCTCCCTGGACAACTTAGGGTTTATGTAACAGGTGATTACCAAAGGGTATTACAAAATATGCTTAAAATTGAGGAAAAACGCGCACTTAAAAAAAGTGAAAATGAACCGTGTAAAAAAATTCACAAAACTAATGTTATTAATAATCATAGAAACTGTTATATAATAACTTTCCATTTTCAATTTTATTTTAATGATTATAGAAAATAGTTAAATCGTCATTTTGGATAGATTTCAACCGGGACTTTAAACATTTATTATTTAAATAGTGTCAATACGTGATAAGTGTGATAACACAAGGTCATGTGGTTCATAACTAGTTCACTAGTTTACACGAGTACTTAGCTACTTAAATATCATACATAGCAAAGGTAAGAATGTGAAATATTTTTTAACTTCCTGATTATATATTGTTGGACCGCGTTTCTTTTATATAACATGTATTATGTATAACTTGCATGTTGGTTGTATAGATTATTTATCATCGTGAAATTATAAAAACAATTATAGTAGAATTTGAAAAATACGTAAATGAGACGAGTACGTAACACTGTCTATTTTTTCTATTTAAAATGTCAGCTAAAACATTTTTTTAATACAAAGATGGCCATTAAAGTTCGAAAACAGTTATTTCAACTTTATGTAATTATGATTCGAACTAGTATATATAAAATGTAAGTTCACGTTTTAAAAAAAAATGTGTTAAAATTTCCCAATCTTCATGTGAAACAGAAGACAAGAGAAAGATGTCTAGCGGTGTTGTATTGGTGACTGGTGGAAGCGGATGTTTAGGACAACATATTATCAAACATTTACAACTTCTGGGAACTGATGTCAAAGAAATTCGTATTTTAGATGTTGTGAAATACGAACAAAAATTAGGTATGGCTTTATTATAATGTCACATAATTCATTTGACGTATGTCACGTGAACAATGAAAGATACTTGTGATTTATTTTAACATTGTTCTCTTTTGATAAAGTTAAAGAAAGTCGTCATATCACGAAAACGTAATTTTTTAAAAATGTTTTCACAATTTCTTAACAGGTGAATACATACAGGTATACCCGATTATATGAAGCATGAGGAATGTCTTGGTCTCCCTTTTAATATTTGGTTTGTTCAACTTGAAATATAAAATAACATACGATTTACACTGAAAAAAATACCTAGTAATCTCTACTAGGTAAACTAGTAAACTTACTGTCCATGAGATTACTAGGCCAGAAGTATATTTACTAGCCTACTTAGTAACTATACTAGGCCATCAAAGTAAATTTACTAGGCTACTTAGTAATTACACTAGGAGTCCCTAGTAATTTTTCTAGACTGCTTGGTGACTTTACTAGTCTGAATAAGTAATTTTACTACCTTTTAGTAACATAACTAGGTCCTCCTAGTGGCAAATCCATGGTAAGACTAGTGATTCTACTAGCTTCAAGTAACTCTACAAACATTTCCTAGTAGGAATACCTCCTTCAGCTAGTAACTTTACTAGCTATAAGTACTTGTACCAGGTCACCCTCGTGTGGTACATGTACTTTTTCGTACCTAGATGTAGCAATGTTACTGGATTAAGGATTCTTTTTTATTTTGATTTGTATGCATAGTTTCATAGCAGTGCAATTTCTTATAACTATTTCTCTATTGTACTGGTACAAAGTTAAAAATGATAAATCCAATTTTTTTAATAAGAGGGACTGCCATAAAAGGGGGCTCACTCAAGTCATAGTTAAATTTTTAACGGTATAATCAATTAAATTTTTCCCATGAAAGGGGCCCATAATCCATCACTCAGTAAATTCAACAGGAAGCTTCTAGGTAGTTATATGTGTTTGTGATCTTTCAATTCAGAAAACACAATGACAATAGCAATAATTGTTTAAGATAAATATACAACAATGACATGAAAAGACTAGCAAAACCATCAGCAATAGGTCACAATATTCTCAATATGAATTGACTTACAATGTATACTTTGGTTGCCAATGAATGCAGATAAAAATTTGTTGCATCTGTAGTGATAATTAACCTTCAATGTCAATAAAGACAAAACTATTTCTTTTCACTCCTTGTTCTTGTTGTTTTCTCTTTCACACATTCTCACTTAAATTTCGCCATGTTAGGCCTGAAAGCTTTACAGTTACCTAACTAAATTTGTCAGTGTGTCAGGTTCAGCAAAATAATTTTAAAGATAAATTATACCTATTTTATTTACATAAGATGCATAACATCAGAACTGTAAAATACATTTTAGTAGACAAGACAAAGTAGTTAATTTCAAGTATAGAAAAAGGTGTCCAACCAACAACAAACAAATAGGTAACATGTTCTCAATTTACTTCAAAGTAACCAATTAAATTCATGTTTCAAAACTGTACCCTAATAATATTAACAATATTTCATACATGTATTTAGAATATTCAGTTTACAATTCTAAAGTTATTTCGATGAAAAAAATTTTAAACGTCAGTTTAATAAAATAACCCATCTAGTTATTGCACGGCCCCTGTTTAAATCAATCAGCTCTCCTTGCAAAACCAAAATGAATAAACACTCCCTCAAATATTTATTTAAAAAAAAAGAACAAAGTAAGACTTATCAGTTATTTTATGTCTTACTGCTTCAAATTTTACATTTTAAAACACTTAGAAGTAAAAATAAAGTTGTCAGGAAGTAAGTATACAGATTGTACCTAACAGTTTATAACTTTATAAAGCATGATCACTTATCATTTGTTAAAGCACTGTAAATTTTAGTTTGAGCAAACAGATCCAACTCAATGTCACCCCTCTAGAGCACCAGGATCTAAATACATGTCACCCATCTCATATTGCACTAGGATCTAAATCATTTTCACCGTTTGCTCCTACATGTACATTGATATTTTATATTATGAAACTTTGTTTAAACTTATTTTGACCTTAATAAACTTGAACAGGCCTAGGTCAAAACTGATTTTATAGTCTTAATCTATTGAATTCTAATATTGGCTTGTATCAATTTTTAGATGTCAGAATGAATAAGTTGACACAAAAGTTGGTTAACATTTTCACGGAACTGTCATGTATACAGATAACACTTTCTCTGAGTTTCTCAAAATTGTTTATACTATACATGTATGTCATAGATCACAACAAAAACAAATAATCATACTTGTACTGAAACATCAATAGATATAAATATAAATGTTCATTATATAAAACTTTTCATGCTATATGTATCTGCATTGTTACATCGAAGGTCCCAATTCTGACTTGAACTTGACGGGAGAGCGGACTCCTATTGACGGCCTTGGTGAGCTGTTTTGAAGCTCTCAACTGACTTGGCGCACACTACGTCTTCTTTCAATGAATCACAGTTTTGACAAAGAATGTGTTTTTAAATTGCTCCTTTTCACAGTTTGTTGTTTCAATAGCCTTAACCAAATTTATAAATTATCATTTTCAAAGTCTGCAAAGCGTGTCGGCTTGATGTTCCTTTTTAGTAAAGATTGCTTGTTACCAATAATTTGTCAGGTTTGGATAGCTGGGACCATACCCTCAACCACTTTTTACGGTAATACTAGTCTTTGGCTTGTTCTTGTGAATTGCAGGTTTATCAAGTTCCAGTAAGTGTAGCATGTTGGTGGTCAATCCTTCTTATCCAAATTTATCATCCCCTGTGATTTTTTTCAGAACCTGAAATTATACAAAAATCCATAATAAAACTACATGTAGTGTTGTCAATATTAATTAATATAGATTAACTAGAACTCTACTTTCAATTTCTAGTAATACATTGTATTTAAAAAACTACATTTCACTTTGTTTCTTTTGTGTGATAGGTGAGTCGTCATGTCAGACATATATAGATACACACTGAACATTTACATGTATGTCCTTTTTTATAGCTTTTTAATGCAATTGCATACAAGTATTTGAAGTTAGACATTAACGAGTGTAATGTGTATGCATTAATATTAAATCTACAATCGTACTGCTATACAGAGAGTTAAAATACTGGCAAAAACAATAATTATCCCAGAGCCATGTTTAAAGTCATAAGAAACGAGTGACCGGTGAAAAATAATGTTCTTCCAATTCTTGAACTAATGCATACAAACATCCTAAACTTCGTCTTCTGTGCTCGAATTTATCATTTTTTTCGTGTAAATTTCGTATAATTGTCAATTTTTTTTCTCAATCGGTCAGTGTTGTTGTGAAAATATGGCAGGTAATTAAAGTTCGTGTTTTGAAGCCGAAGTTTAACGATTGTCACCTGTTTGTCAACAATTGACGAAAAATAAACAAAAAAGCATGGAAATTGAGCACGTGTTTAACATGTAAATTCAGACAATAGTTTATTTTAAGGACATCCATGCGTATTGTGGTCACCGGATTTTTACGAGATGGGTCACACTGAGGTCACCTTGCATACGGAAAATATGTCGGGGGAATAGCTTGCTGGAAGGAAGCTATTCAAATAAAGTAAACTTCTTCTAAATATGAATAAATTAAAGAATTTTCTTCAGAAAAAAGTATATGTACATAAGTTTTATAATGAAAACTATCCATTGAGTTATAAAAATCATATGCATTAATTTTTTTTGATTTGAGGTTTCTTATGACTTTAAAATATACTTTTATAAATATTTTCATATTTAATTTAAAAAAAAAACAGTTAAGGCATCACCCTTTCTAATCCAGTGTTGGTAAATAATCCCAAAAAACCATTAGTAAATTAGGAAAAATTGTATTAGCCTTTATGAATTTTTACACTTTTTACTTTCATCCTGAAGCTAAGAGACGGCTAGCTTTTTAGAAAAGCTATTACTTGTTTGAATGCATTTGTGCACTCAGAGTCAAGATGCAAGTGTACACCTACATGGTGCATGTGTGTCATCAAGTACATTCTGTGGTGCTTTCAAATGTTTCTCAATTTCATATTTGATGTGAAAATATTGAAGAAATACCATGTATTGACTGTGTTAGTTTTGGCAGGTTCATATTTTTTCACTACATGGGCGCAGCCATATTAATTTCATAACGAGGCGCACTTTTAATTACATAATCATAAAACGTTTCGGATTTAAGTTACGGTTTTCTGTGGTGAAATAGAAGGATACCCTATTAATTACTTTAGTTTTCGTATTAAAAAAGAAGAAAAGATGTTAATATTAGAATAACGAAATCTGCATCTTGTAAATCTTAACTTAAATAGATAAAGTTTGTTCCACGTGTCACAAGGTTATCTTGACCATCTTCTGTACATTTTATTTTACGTGAAAGGCGAGATGATGTGGTTCTTTTTTTGTGTAAACAAGTAAAGACGATAAAATAAAACACAAATTATTTAAAATACTTACAGCTTTTCAATGAATCAGGCCAAACATTACTCAGGTTCTTTATTCGTTTGATTGCGGCCATCACTTCATGTACAACAGAACTTGGCCACGCGAATATGATACTCGTCCGGCGGGAAATCCTGTTATCAGTTGCACAGCTGGTTCCTGGTAATACGATGCATCCACGATAGTAAACATACTAGTCTAATTAGTTGTTTGATAATCTACTAGGGACTTTTAATGAAGTACTAGCCAAACTAGTAATATTTACTAGGTATTTTTTTCAGTGTATACACCTTAAAATATCCTGTGTTTCCTTCGATTTTCAACAGAATTTTATGCTTAAAAGCCGGATATGTAGAGTATACGTCATTGAGTACATCTGACATAGGTGGCAAATACATTCTACAGGGTAGGTAAGGGTAAAGGAGATGTAGGGTATACGTCATTGAGTTCATGGCATAGGTGGCAAATATATTATACAGGGTAGGTATGGGTAAAGGAGATGTAGGGTATACATCATTGAGTTCATCTGACCGTGATAGGTGACAAATACATTATACAGGGTAGGTATGGGTAAAGGAGATGTAGGGTATACGTCATTGAGTTCATCTGACATAGGTGGCAAATATATTATACAGGGTAGGTATGGGTAAAGTAGATGTAGGGTATACGTCATTGAGTTCATCTGACATAGGTGACAAATACATTATACAGGGTAGGTATGGGTAAAGGAGATGTAGGGTATACGTCATTGAGTTCATGGCATAGGTGGCAAATATATTATACAGGGTAGGTATGGGTAAAGGAGATGTAGGGTATACGTCATTGAGTTCATGGCATAGGTGGCAAATATATTATACAGGGTAGGTAAGGGTAAAGGAGATGTAGGGTATACTTCATTTAGTTCATCTGACATAGGTGACAAATACATTATACAGGGTAGGTATGGGTAAAGGAGATGTAGGGTATACGTCATTGAGTTCATGGCATAGGTGGCAAATATATTATACAGAGTAGGTATGGGTAAAGGAGATGTAGGGTATACGTCATTGAGTTCATGTCATAGGTGGCAAATATATTATACAGGGTAGGTATGGGTAAAGGAGATGTAGGGTATACGTCATTGAGTTCATGGCATAGGTGGCAAATATATTATACAGGGTAGGTATGGTTAAAGGAGATGTAGGGTATACGTCATTGAGTTCATGGCATAGGTGGCAAATATATTATACAGGGTAGGTATGGGTAAAGGAGATGTAGGGTATACGTCATTGAGTTCATGGCATAGGTGGCAAATATATTATACAGGGTAGGTAAGGGTAAAGGAGATGTAGGGTATACTTCATTTAGTTCATCTGACATAGGTGACAAATACATTATACAGGGTAGGTATGGGTAAAGGAGATGTAGGGTATACGTCATTGAGTTCATGGCATAGGTGGCAAATATATTATACAGGGTAGGTATGGGTAAAGGAGATGTAGGGTATACATCATTGAGTTCATCTGACATAGGTGACAAATACATTATACAGGGTAGGTATGGGTAAAGGAGATGTAGGGTATACGTCATTGAGTTCATGGCATAGGTGGCAAATATATTATACAGGGTAGATATGGGTAAAGGAAATGTAGGGTATACGTCATTGAGTTCATCTGACATAGGTGACAAATACATTATACAGGGTAGGTATGGGTAAAGGAGATGTAGGGTATACGGTATACGTCATTGAGTTCATCTGACATAGGTGACAAATACATTATACAGGGTAGGTATGGGTAAAGGAGATGTAGGGTATACGTCATTGAGTTCATGGCATAGGTGGCAAATATATTATACAGGGTAGGTATGGTTAAAGGAGATGTAGGGTATACGTCATTGAGTTCATAGCATAGGTGGCAAATATATTATACAGGGTAGGTATGGGTAAAGGAGATGTAGGGTATACGTCATTGAGTTCATCTGACATAGGTGGCAAATATATTATACAGGGTAGGTATGGGTAAAGGAGATGTAGGGTATACGTCATTGAGTTCATCTGACATAGGTGGCAAATACATTATACAGGGTAGGTATGGGTAAAGGAGATGTAGGGTATACGTCATTGAGTTCATGGCATAGGTGGCAAATATATTATACAGGGTAGGTATGGGTAAAGAAGATGTAGGGTATACGTCATTGAGTTCATCTGACATAGGTGGCAAATACATTATACAGGGTAGGTATGGGTAAAGGAGATGTAGGGTATACGTCATTGAGTTCATGACATAGGTGGCAAATACATTATACAGGGTAGGTGTGGGTAAAGGAGATGTAGGGTATACGTCATTAGTTGAGTTCATGACATAGGTGGCAAATACATTATACAGGGTAGGTATGGGTAAAGGAGACAGCAACCCATACAGGATAGGCAGGTTCTGCGAAGTATTTATCAAAGGTAATTTGGTACCTGGAAAGATTTTTCACTGAAGATTAGGTATGTTGGATTGGAACATAATTTTTGCCTTACAACAAGCAATCTACGGACCACTCAACGAGTTGTTATACATGTTTTTAACATGCAGAGAGTGTGGTATCAACCTACATGAAACTTCGAAGTAAACGTCTCCATTACGAACGAACGTGTCTGCGTATTTATACATCCCGCACAGCCAAATTGACGTCACACTTTAGCAAGGCCGGACGGGAAATGTTTAGCCTAAAGGGCGAACCCGTGTTGAAATCAGTATCAATTCTAGCCTCCATTATTTTTTTCTGAAATAACCATTAATGTCGTTCTATATATAATGCTCGCAGTTACAATGAGAAAGCTGAAAGTACTTTACTTACTGATACGATATCATCTCATCATCAATTGTAATATACTAGTAAGTAGCTGTGCATTTAATGTCATATAACAATGTCACAAACTGACTGTTGTCATTCGGAGAAACAAACTACAGATTTTGAATACAGAAAAACAAACAGAACATTTTACGTTTACTCTTCCGGAGAATCTTCTAAAAGATTTTTTTTATGTTGTGTTTTGTGTACTATTGTTTGTCTGATGGTCTTTTTATTTCTAAGCCATCGCGTTGTTAATTTATTTTTGACATGCGTTTGAATGTCCCTTTAGTATCTTTTGCCTCTCTTTTAGTATCGCTTTAAACTCTAAATTGGCTAATTGATGCTCACCCAAAATAGACTAAATAATCTTTATGTATTACCGTCCAATTCGTTTTGCTTGATGAAGGTAATAAATCTAGTGAAGATGAACAAACATGTATCAAGCATAAATGTTAACCCAATGTTAAACCATTTCTTTTACATGTCTGTTTCAGATTTTGAAATAAGCAAACCAATGAAAACGTTTGTTGGAAGTATAACTGACCAATCAGTGGTCAATAAAGCATGTGATGGCGTGGATGTTGTTCTTCATATTGCATCACTGATAGACTGGAGGTTATTTCCTAATCATAAGACTTTACATGAGGTTAATGTCACAGGTAAAAGCAAATAGACAAAAATGTGTAAAAATATAAATAAAAACAATATTTTTTATAGAAATCAAATAAGAAATCTAAATATTTCAATTTACAATAATTATATCAGTTCTTGTCTGCACAATTCATAATTTCAGTCTAAAAATGTTGGCAAAAGAAGAAAAAAAATGGACTTCTAATTTGGTATAAAATAAGATGTGGTATGATTACCAATGAGACAAATTTTCCTATCAAAGACCAAATGACATAGATGTAGAAGTTAACAACTATGGGTTACGTACGTCCTTCAACAGTGAGCAAAACCCATACCGCATAATCAGCTATAAAAGGCCCCGAAATGACAAATGTAAAACATTTCAAACGAGAACATGTACACACTTGGTACATTTCATCAAAATTGGCTGCTGGAAAAAAGTGGCTGCTAACTTGATTGGCTGCTAAAAGTGGCTGCCAGCTAGAGTCTAGTTACATTTCTCGATAAGTATTGGACTCTAGTAAAATATTCTATTGAGAGGCTATAGTAATAGTGGATCCGCCACTGTTGTATATATTTATATAGATATTGTGATTATTTTCCTTATACACATCATTATGAATTAGAGCAGACTAACATTTGCTGTTAATCCACAATGCCGTGTGTTTAGCGGAGAAGCAGCAAATACCAATTTTAAAGTCTTTGGTTTAACACGGCTGTGGTTCGAACCCATTACCTTCCTCACTTGAAGAGAACACGCTACCATTAGACCACCGAGGCGTTTACGTACCTAGAAGACACTGATGAGTCTTTTTTAATTTGTAGACGAAATGCGCGTCTGTCGCAAATACAAAATTTCAATACTGGTATCTATGATGAGTTTATTTATCAACACAAGGGAGAAACCGCGAGGGGAGAGACAGAATACTCCTTATGGCTGAACATTTGTTTTATTAGTACATTATTATATTTTTAAACTGCAGGATGTATATTTTAGTGGGCTCCTCCGGTCCCTATTTCTTTGCTCAAACCCTAAATTTGCGCCACTGGGCAGTCAATATATTGTAATATACAGTAACAAAGGTTTGAGCTATATGAGAAAATGCAGTAAAACAATATAGAAATATCATTTAAACACACTAAATTTAATTGTAATTTACACATTTCATTTGAAGGAACGGAAACTATTCTAAAGGCATGTAAGGATAAAAATGTACCATACCTAATCTACTGCAGCTCTCTTAGCATATTCTACGGTCCACAGGAAATAAAGGCGGGAACTGAAACTTCAGTGCAAGCACAGACGAATTTATACTTTGGAGCATATGCTAAGACAAAGTTAAAAGCTCAGAAAATGGTGCTAGGAGCAAATGGAAGTAAACTTAAAAATGGTAATGCATACATGTTCATGTGTTTGTAGCTTTTAGTTGACAAATTACTCATTTAAAACAAATTAATACCTTAAATATAGTTATACAGAATAAAATTATAATTTTGATTACCAATTTGAAACATTGGTACTTAATTTTGAAGTGAACGATATTTTTGTCTTCAAGTAACGAATTTATATTATAACCAATATAAAAACAGTTTCCTTCCTAATGGTGTTGTACATAATCAAACTTCAACCTTCAGCAAGCGTACTACATTTATGACAAAATAACATGGAGGCTAAATAAATACATTAGATACATCTTGGAACATCGAAAGATCCGAGTTAATTTGAATACATCAAGTTGGTGGAACCTCAGTCTTATAATAGAAAAAAGAATTAATTAACGCTACAGTGTATTGTTAGTATGGTTGCATGCGCACTGCTTAAAAACAGTAGAAATTATGATGTTATAAAATCATTTTCAATTTATATTTCTTAACATATTCAATGATGTGTTTTGGTGTTAAGAAGCTGTTTCAGTCAAAACAAAGCAAATTATGAAGTTTAATTTTACATTATTGTATAATTACTTGAAACTAACACAGACTACTTAACGTCTGTAAAAGTTGTGTTCGTATCTTACTTCTGTAACAGCATCATTGTTAGAGCATATATTCAAATTGATTATTAGTAAGTAAATCATGATTTTGTTTATTTATATAGGAAAGTCTCTTAAAACATTAGCCATTCTCCCACTACCACTATATGGTGAACTGGACTACCACAACATTACACCAAGTATTCAACCTTTCAAAGATAAAACGTACACTCTTATTGGACCAATGACAGCACGTGTACATTACAGTTATGCTGGTAACTGTGCTTACATGTTTATTAAAGCAATGGAAGCTATTCAACAGAACCCAGAATTAGGGGGCGAATACTTCTTTGCAGCAGACGATACGCCGCCAAACATATTTCCGGAAACCATCAGACCATTCTTTGAACAGTTTAATGTCAAAACGTCATCATGGCATGTACCATACTGGTTAATAATGTCATTTGTGTTTATTGTGTATTGTGTATTTTATGTCATACGATTCTTTACACCCGTGGATTTATTAAATTTAGGCTTCACAACTGGAAGTATATCGTTTCTGAACACCACGTGTTACGTCACATACGATAAAGCCAACACGTTACTAGGATACAAACCATTATACGACTACAAAACTTCCGTTGATATGTCCAAAAGGTTTTACGCAAAAGTTGTATGATGAATATCATTTCAGTAGAAGCGGATGTTTCAGTGAGATTTTTTTTTCTTCATGTATGACTTTTTTGTATGGCCTTTTTGTCATGCAGCAATGTTTCATAATTATTTATCATGCAACCATGATTTTATATATCGAACATTGCTTGCTGATTATATACTACATTAGTAACTTAGTCGAAAACAAATCTGTATGTACTTCACGCTTCTATCATTAATAAATTTGATGAATAGCCTTGTACCTAAAATTCATTAAGAACGATGTTTAGAACACCACTCCTGGCTTAGTTATATTTCAATGACTCTGTTCTGTTAATCATAACTTATATGCTGTCAAAATTAAACGTAAATGTTTTGCGTTGAATACATTTTATATTTAACACCAAATAACTCTTTGTAAAACAGGTGCATTACTATATTGATGTTCTTGGGTATGTTATTGCGCTAATGCTCGGATGTGTACTTGTAGCTCAAGTAGTATTTCTGTTAGGATATTACAGCAGATTCCAACGAGTATGAAGCTACAGGTAGATTATTTGGTTAGCTTCCTTGTTAGCTCAACCATTAAATGATTATTACCTCAAAATTGGGAGGAGCATAGCACCAATTCATCATCCAATGAAAACACTCATATCAATGGCCTGTTTATGATAAGTATGTTTCATACAAACAGGTTTACCTAAACAACTTTGCAAATTAAATTTCATTTCTTATAGTTTTTGATTGAATTAAAAAATTCTATGTATTACTATAAATTAGAAGCGGAGTTACGGTTTATGTTTTGTTCAAGGATGATGTACCCTTGTGTTGATTCAATGCTAAACAAATGGAAATTTTATAGAAAATTCACAGCATTTCCTTTGCACTTTCATAGTTGACAATTTAGTACTTGATATATGGAGGATGTTTTGCAAGCAGTACTAGCAATGATTTCATTAAAACAAGTTTATAAATTTAGATATTGGTTTAAACAAATATATATGGACTAATTCAAGTACACCTTCTAGGGTGCGCTCGAATTTCGTGACTTCGGACGATTTTTTTTTCATTTACATTAACGGTTGTCTAGGACTTTTTGTAAACAATAAACGCTAGCACATCATAGAAAATCAAGTGTCTGAGTAATCTATGCTTAAAATTTTATAACAAAAATATCTGTGGATTTTCTACAAAAATCTTGGTTTATTTAACACAAAATCCCGTTTAACTTTTAAATGCAATAAAACTACAAATAATAATGCTTGATCGAAGTTTCCTCATTGTAAATGTACAAAATGGCCCATCTCTATTATTCATTATCTTTGCTGTTTTTATATTATTGCAGTTTGAAACATTCGTAATTCAAAGGCTACAGAAGGGATCATTAACCTTATACATACACATAACTGGATTTATAAATGAACTTAGTAATTGATTGAAATAAAATTGACAAATCAAACACACCTACAACATGCGTGTGAATTAGCTTGTATAATTATCACTAAATTTTAAATTTAGATTGAACACTTATTTTTAAACTGACTTGTAAAACTAGTTTTACACTATTTAATTCTGTCACTAGTTTTGATTGGTTCTCTGCTTAACTATTAACTCCACCCAAATGATTGTTGTACCTTACCTTATAAGGTCTAATAATGATTTCATGGTTGAGCTAACAAGGAAGCTAACCAAAGAATCTACCTATAGCTTCATACTCGTTGGAATCTGCTGTAACAGTTATGATTACTCCACTGATTGGTAGAGAAAGTATTTGTTTTAGAAGTTTCCTCTGGACGTTTTACTTAGTGTGCTTATTGTTGGTAGTATTAGTTCTAGCCCATAAAGTAGTACTGGAGATTGTGTACAGGTGCACCATTGTCTCTACGTTTTGAAGATACAGACTTTGAAGTAGAATCAAAGAGCTGAAAGCTCTGAAGAAAAATGACGCCACTGTCTCTAATATTGGGATAGTTTTTATGCAAGTCTTGATTTTCACATACCGTAATTAGTTTAACAATGCATATTTCTCGTAAGCATATAATTGATATTCGTATATGTGTGTGTGTGAAGTGAAGGTGCCAACTGGCTGGGTTTTTTTTTAAGACAAATGAATAGGTCAAGACTACCTGAATTGTACAAATAAATACCGTAGAAAGGCTTCTATATTTCTCACTGGTACATAGGCTGAATCCGGGTCCGTTCGCGCCCATTCACGTTTGCGCCAACTCATGTTCGCCCCCTTTCACTTTCACACCCTACATGTTCGTAACTAATCTTAATTGGTTTTGTGTTTAATAACTCTGTAAGCAAGTGTTTTCTTATAAGTATAATTGTTGTCATTGTCTCAAAATAAAGTGAGACAGCATTTTTTTTTTGTGTTGAATAAATCTTAATCATGTTTTGGATAGCGTATTGTTAAAGATAATAATAATCCTTTCTAAATAAAGTGGTATTTTGTCAACGTTTTATTTAGCGTTGAATAACTCTTAATCATGTTTTTGTCAGTGTATTGCTATACTTTGTTTCATTGACCTCTTTCATAATGAAGTGAGATTCTGACTAATTTTTTTTCTGTGTGTTTAATTTTATCATGTTTTGGTTATAATAGTGGATTGCTATATTTTGGTTCCTATATTTTATTGTTTCAGATCAAAGGGCTTAAAAACAATTATCTTTTGTGTTTTCCTTTAAAATCTTCAATGTTTTACTCATACCAAGCTATAAATACATTCAGTATTTACACCAAAGCAATTTAAAACAACAATCATGATTTTCCAATTATTCAACTTGAATTTGAATTAAAATTGGGCGCGAATGAGTAGAGTGCGAACGGACCTTGGGTGTGAACGTGCGAGGTGCGAAAGTGTATTGGGCGCAAACAGACCTGATACCACATAGTCTGAACCCCCTTCTCCCACAAAATATGAAGTAAATTAAAAACAAATTGTTCAGAGAACAATTGAAGTCTTTCCACTAGAAAAGATCTATTTTTATATTGAAATATGAAAAATCAGTTTAAAATGTTAGTTTCTTATGGCTTTATGACGTCCTATTAACCTATGACCTTGACCTCAATTTCAAGGTCACAAACCATGGACCTTGAATCAAAATATCCTAGGTCTTTAATATGTTTGGTTAATGAGTACTACCACTTGACGCGTAATTTTAAATGTAAGATGGACAAAAACTCCCTTTTATTGTATGCGCAGCCTTTCAACCAAAATATACAAGTAAGGACATGTAAAATTATTTGTCAAAATGTCATACGGTATTTGAAAAGAAGTGAAAATAAGCCAAAATCAAAATTTATAATATGACCTTGACCTTTGACATTGACCTCATTTTCATTTTAAGTACCAATGACCTCATGAATACCCTAGGTCTCTATCAGTTATGGTTTACCAGTTGAAAATGCATATCGCTTGAATCAAATGAAAAAGGGGGAATAACTCTCATATGGAGTCCCCATAGAGCTATGGTTCAAACGAATATTCTTATCCTTAATATGTAACGAGCAATTTGGTAAAATAAAATCTTTTACGGTTACGAAGGAGAGGTGGCCACAAGAAAAACAGTGTTTGGGGAGATAACTCTTACAACGTAATGTATTTTGTTATAATTACATTTGATATATGTTTCATTATAATACTAACTGCACATCACATGTTATTGCATCACTCAATAAAACTTTTCATTCATGATAACACGTGGTCCCACAATAAAGTGCACAGATGAATTGAATAAAAAAGTTATAAAATTCGTGTTTTCATGATCCTAGCTAAAAAAAGTAATTATAAGTATTGAATGTTTCTTTTTGTAACCTCATAGGGTTGCAAAAGCATTGACCGTTTGCACATTTTTAGAATGTAGCGCTTACGCTTACGCGCTTCATACAAAAAGTACTTCGGTCAACGCTTTTACACCTCAATGAATTTACAAAAAAAAAGCATTCAATACTTAAATGCAGTTGTAAATTTTTAAAGCAAAAAGAGTTAATACTAACTTTCACTTTTTTGGATGTTCATGTACATTTTGTATGTATTTATTTTTCTCAACTACATGAATTTTTTGGTGTATTTTTAATGATATATATGAGTAGTCAAAATAATTATTACGTCTGGCAAGGCTTTTTAAATTTTATTCTGGGACACCTTCCTATGACCACAAGGCTATGTTAATTTTTTTCTGGGACGCCTTCTTAGGAAGCCTTCCTACGAACGTCTTAGGAAGGCGTCCCAGAAAAAAATAAAATAGCCTTGTCAGACGTCATTATTATTTGGACTAATACATGAGATATTGGATATTTTTATGCATTATTTAACCAGTTGAGTCTTTTACAGGATTGTTTGTTTAATGCTGTTTAAACATTACTGAAAAAAAACCACCTTAAATTTGCTAATTATTTGGCATGAAAGTTTGATTTATTGAAAGGGACTCATAGTTTTCCATTTAATTTTAATAATTGTCTAATGGTTAAAACAATAGCTTCGTTGTTTACTTTTATACACAACAACATATTCACTTTGGTTTCGTTGTTTACCTAATATTCACTATGTACTTGGTAACAGTTATTAATTAATTGAATAGAACATATTATAATAAATATTATTGGAAGCCGAATTGACGTCAAATAGGTGCCGATTTGACTTGAAGCCAATTTAACCAGGTGCCGGCTTGACTTGTACGTTTCAATTCCTCTGCGATCGTTTGCGGTATTTTCTTGAGAAAACCTATTTTCCATCATCAAAGAGAAGAAGAAACTGCTTGAAATGATTCCCGAACGCTTCGTGATTGTTAAAATAAGTTTAATTCACTCAAAAAACAATTTTAAAACTTGCGATGTTTAATTCTGTATTCTGTTTAAACAGGAAGTTTCAAAAGCACGTGTAAAAGAAGAAATTAACCGGTGAGAGTGGAAATCCGTACATAACATATATCACTATAGTACGACTTTTAAAGCAAAACAGTTTCATCCTTTTGTAAAACAGTCTTTAATATACCTATCACATTAATGTTTGAAGGGTCTTAAGCTTATTCAAACCATATAAGTCGGTATGAAACACCAAAACGGAATGATAATAACCGATTACGTTTTGTAGTTTACAAAATTCTGGACTGGTTTCTGTCAAACTACAACACTTTGTTCGACTGTAGTGGAATACAAACAGAAACCAGTTAGTTTGTAAACTGGTTCCTGGCTGATTACTACACAATGCTCATGCATAATGATAAGGAACACAAGCACATTCCAGTTTGTATTGAAATTAGTAAATACGAAACCAAGCGCGGTAGGCAGAGAAATCAGGTCGGCAGTTATGGAACAATGACTGCGTCATTTTCCAAAAACAATTAATCAAATTTACGATCCGATACCAGATCATTCAAGATCCGACCGCACTGCATGACCACCGATAGGTATTCTTTCGTGATCATTTTTTTCGATATACCGAATAACAACCGTGAGACGGTCTATAGATTTCTGCACAACAATAGGTGATTTAAACTGTGTAAATGAGGGGTCCACATCAAATACAACTCGGGTGTGTGTTTATATTATCTCCCTTTGCAGGTTTAAAACGGGAATCTCTAATTCCTGGTAAAAGCTTATTTTTTTGAAACATAATATGCATTCAAGTTTTACTTACCTAGTTCTTTCCATGCCTTTAAACGTTTTCAGGTGCACATGTTTATCTGAACTCAGAGTACACTTTTGTGGTTAATTCTGTCATATTGTGTCATTCCTTCTGATGAACCTTTGCAGGGATGACTAATAAATTCCGATGTGGAATATAATTAATCACTACTTAAAACAATTCAAAAGCTAATTTCAAATAACGACACCAACATTTAAACAAACGTATACGTCTAGTATTTCTGTTTACAAAAATCGAGGCTTAACCCAATTTAAGGTTCATCCGATCATCGGGAATTGAAAAATATGACGGTCACCGTGTTTTCACCTTACAATTTAGTATATTTATACTAGTACACACTTGTGATTCTGGTCAAGTTTCTTGGCTTGGCAGGAATTAGATTATTGAATTTGAAATCTCGTTACTAATTTTAAATTTTGAGATTCATTTTCTTCGTTTTGAGTGCCAAAATAAACACTTGAATTTTATGATGCGGCCGACAGGTTTACACTTTTAAAACTACCTATTGGTGTGCAAGTATCTTTTGTGCATTTTTTTTTACATAGAGAAACATTTCAAACATCTTTTTAAACTTTGTTTATTTTGATACCTTCTGTGGGAACAATAATATAGGAATCCATATAATTTACTAAAATATAGAATGCAAATGAAATGTAATTGTCATCAATTTTACCACGGGCACAGGCTTGTATATTTTTAGATATAAACATGTGGTGACAGTACGTCCATACATACCTTTACGCATTGTCGACAATGCAAATCAATCGTCTTTTTCTTCATTTGTCACCCCAATATCTCAAAGAATGAATGTGCTTAAACAAATAAATGAAAAAAATACAAGACTAGCAAAGGCTAGAGCATGAATATACTTTCTAAAAGCTGATCCAAAGTGGTCGATTTGAAAATGGAGTATGCCTAAAGTTGAAAGACAGATTCCGTACAGATATTATATAATTAAAATATTTTTTTCATAAAAAGATGGTTATATAGACGAAACAACTCTTTCGTGTGTAAAGGGTAATGACAATCAACAAATTGTACTGTAAGACAAATGAATTACATGTTACTTTTGAATTATACTAAAAATCGTCATCATCATCATTGTCAACATTCGAGGATGTCACAAAAGTTATTTCAGTATTGTCTTATCATATCGTTATAAGTAAGAAGTAAAATAACAAAAAATACCGAACTGCCAGGAAAATTCATAACAAACAGAAAGATTTTTATCAAATGGCAAAAGTTATACATATAGAATTTGTACTTTTGTCGAATTTGAAAGGAAAGTAGAGCATTCAAAATATGAAATTTGGTTTTAACAGTTTAATACACTACCCTTTAAACAAACCTTGTTGTGTTTTCCCATAGAGAAGGAAAGCCAATCCAGTGTTCTGTCATATCTAATCTTCTCCATTTGGAATTGGAACGCAAACCAGAGACTGCAATAGCCCTCGGATCGCGTATTTTAGTAGAAACATTAGTGAATCTACAGCGATTTGCAATACATTAGGGATATGAGATTTCAGAAATTTAACTGAAGGTACTAAATCAAAGGAATAGTAAATTAATAATGTATTTGATGGTTTCGTTTTATTGTTTAACATTTTAGTCACCTTCGATATCAAATGCAGACATGATATAACAAGTATATATAAAAAAAAGCGTTGAAACACTGAAAATACTGCAATATATCAATTGTTCACAGTTGTCAAGCAGTTAAATCTGAAACTGAGCACAGGATCAGTTGAAACCTGCAAACGGCTAATGTCATGGCATAAAATAAATGATGTTATTATTCCTGACTTGTCACAGGCATTGTTTGAAGAAATTGATTGGTTCAACCTGGTATTATATCTAGATTTCCACATTCTTTAGTGACATCTAAGACCATTCACCTCTTCGAGATCAGACATCCAGAATCCATTAACTAATGAACGATTTTCTGGTATTAAGAGGGCTGAAATAATGCAGATAACCAAAAACGGTAGCATCAACAAATTATTGTATATTTTCCTTACATATAGCAACAGTGCTTTATGTCTGCAACAGTCATACAAGTGGGAGGTTTAGCTAGCTATAAAACCAGGTTTTATCCACCATATCCTACATCCGGAAATGCCTGTATCCAGACAGGAATATGATAACTGTTATCCATTCGTTTGATGTGTATTGAGTTTTGATTTTGTTATTTGATAAGGGGCTTTCCATTTGAATTTTCCTTCAAGCTTACTCTTTTTGTGATTTCACTTTCTACGACTGTAACATAAATATTTCATCATATATTTTAAAGATAAAATTCTGAAAATGTTCATGGAGAGGATATATAGAATGATAGGATCGATAAACTATATTTTGTGTGTATCAAAAGTAGTGATAAACCTTAAAATATATAGATTACAAGTCAGTAACATAGGGTTTAGATTGCATTTCATGCAATAGTTACCCAAAAATCAATAAGGATAATTGTCATAATTTGTGACCATGTATCAAAGAAAAGATGCAATCCCAATTGTAGTATTTGATTTCTCATCTGGAAATAAAATCATCATAGATACCAAGACTAAATTTAGTATATACACCAGACGCGCGTTTCGTCTACAAAAGACTCAACAGTAAATTTATAAATATAACCATGATATCAATGACAATTCATGTCAGCACAAATAGTGCTGACTACTGGGCTTGTGATACCCTCGGAGAAATAAATCTCCACCAGCAGTGGCATCGACCCAGTGGTTGTAAATAAACTCATCATAGATACCAGGACTAAATTTAGTATATACGCCAGACGCGCGTTTCGTCTACAAAAGACTCATCAGTGATGCTCGAATCCAAAAAGTTAAAAAGGCCAAATAAATTATGAAGTTGAAGAGCATTGAGGACCAAAATTCCTAAAAGTTTTGCCAAATACAGCTAAGGTAATCTATGCCTGAGGTAGAAAAGCCTTAGTATTTCAAAAAGTTCAAAAATTTGTAAACAGTAAATTTATAAATATAACCATATCAATGACAATTCATGAAACAACTTTCCTGTACACTCTTCATGTCATTTTTTGAAACTTTAAAATTGACCTTTGACCATATATCCAAGTAATCCGAGTAAGTATTTGTAATCCAAAATGATTGACAGATCTATGAACTAACTGACTAAATGACAGAGAGGTCAAAAACTATGTAACCTGCAGATTATCTCAGCAAGTGGTATAATAAATCAGTATATGTATCATATTTTTGTACCATAAAGTTTCATGTTAGGTGTAAAGTTTGAAAAGAAACAAATGTCCTTCATATCGTCTGATTCAGATTTATGTCAGTATTTCTGTTTCCGATATAAAAATTGAAAATGGAAATGGGGAATGTGTCAAAGAGACAACAACCTGACCATATAACAGACAACAGCAGAAGGTCACCAATAGGTCTTCAATGCAGCGAGAAACTCCTACACCCAGAGGCGTCCTTCAGCTGGCCCCTAAACAAATATATACTAGTTCAGTGATAATGGACATCAAACTAAACTCCAAATTATACACAAGAAACTAAAATTAAAAATCATACAAGACTAACAAAGGCTAGAGGCTCCTGACTTGGGACAGGCGCAAAAATTCGGCGGGGTTAAACATTTTTTTTGAGATCTCTACCCTCCTTCAATACCTCTAGCCAATGTAGAAAAGTAAACACATAACAATACGCACATTAAATTCCGTTCAAGAAAACTCCGAGTCCGATGTCAAAAGAGGTAACAAAAGAATTTCCTTTCTCAATTTTATGCCATATTTTGTCAGTACATTAAAAAATCGTTCAACAATAAGTTGAAACTGTCAACAGATGCTTCCCAAACGACACATAAGTAAGGCTAGAACCAATTTCTCAATCGCAACAACCTACAGTTAGTTATTTGTTTGTTTTATTTTTTTTTTTTAGGGGAGGGCGAAATGACATCCCCATTTTACAAATTGGCAGGGAGTTCCTCTGACTTTCACTAAATGACCAGATATACGGGCAAACATCTAATAATGTTGCCACCTTTTAACTTATTTGCTTCAATTGCTACAGGCATTTCTTATCTGTATCATCTATATCTTTTTTACATTTCATCTCAAGCAATTCAAAAGTGTCTACTCATAGTAAAAAGTAGCCTTGAACCTGTCCTATTTATTCCAAAATAAAGAGGCTTCTTGTCCTTCCTTACATCTTTCATCTGTACAAATGATATTAAAATCAGACACAGGAAACTTGTTAACTATCCCCAAAACAATTGTTCAAAGAAATTCCAGAAACACCTTAATTTCGAACACTACATATCTTAGTTGTTGTTGAAGGTTATTCTGAGTTTATCTAAAAGGGGTTAGAATAATAAAGTATAATGATAAAAGTAATAAATTGAAAATAAAATAGCTGGTAAAAACATTATCAAGTTATAGTTATGTCTGCTGACCTTTAATATACAGATAGAATTAATAGCTTAAACAAATGGTATAAATGCCTAACACAACTGATTGTATATACAAAATATTGAAATATTTTTTCGTCACTATAACAAAAGCTACACTCGTATAACTACATAACAATAAAAATGATTCTTCAATCTCACAATAAACATTAGATTATAAAAATAAAATATATTGCCCTATCTGGTTACTCATAAGAACTGGTACCTTTCCATTTTGCCAACTAAATATAAGTCCAATATCCTACACTAGTATAATCTACACAGGATGATAATGAATTTATGTTAAAAAAAAATGTCTAGATTTAAAAAATAAATTATCATAGAAAGGCCTTTAGTCTACAATAATCTCATCAGTGACTCTGGAATAAAAAAAAGAAAAAGTCCAAATAAAGTAGGAAATATAGGAGCATTGAAGACCCAAAAATTCCAAAAACTTTTGTCAAAAACAGCTACACTTATCTACTCCTGGGGGCCATTATCTAAAGCATTTCTATAATTAAGTTCTCTTCTAAAAGTTTATTTTACAGCCTATATTTAAAGTTTACTGTTAATCCCAAAGATTTACCAAATTTGCTAACTTTGTTCAGTATTACTGCTAAATATTGATTGTCTCTAGACATATTCTCCTGTTGTTAATAAAACATATTAAAAGTTTCTTGTCTACAGGCTAAAATATTCAACCAAAATCACTCTAATGTAATATAACACTTGATAAGTTTGTCAAAGTGCTTTCATGTATACCTTTATGAGGAACACTCAACCCGAAAGTTAGAAAGCGCATAATGTATAAATACCTTAATATGGCCTGAGATATATAAACAAAATAGACAAGAGTGAAAACGAGTCGCCTAATTCATCTAAGGTAATCTGGACCTGAGTGAGACCTACATTTCATAATAATTTCATAATTTCTTAATTTATCAACAAATTTACTGATTAAACGAAATCGTTAAAACAATAATGAAATGTTTATGGAATGTGTGACATGACTGTAAACAAAAACGAGTAAACATCCCCACAATAAGTTACAATTCTTAATGAACTGCTTTTTGGCATTAATCAGTTAAACTGACTTAACAAATAAATATATAACTACTATCAAAACTATCAGAATTAAAAGCTAAATTGATGATAATTTTATGATTCCTTCATTCGACCGCTTATTAACATAAATCAATTACAGTAATGGATAACTAATACTAATTTGCAAATAATTATATCATAAATTCAGAAAATAATGCTTGAATTTATTATAAGTAATCCTTAACTCTTCCAATAATGCAAAGGAGTAGGTCCAGTAAGACCCCTTTTTGGCCCCAAAATATAGCAGTTTTACAAAATTGTTCAAATGTTATCTTTTAGTTATTTATTGGATAGTAGAATGATTCTGCTACATAAATATGGGCTGTTTTTGACAATACAATGCACATATATCGGGTACTAGCACCGTTAAGTCATGCTAAATTACTGAAATCTTCACAATTCTAGCATTTTTGTTAAATTTTAGACGGTTTCCGTGTAAAACGAAAGTGGCTGCATTCGTGTTCATCCAAAATATTGAAATGTAAGTTGTATTTGATGATAATACATAACATATATAAAGGTTGAGGATGAACACGGATGTGGCCACTTTCATTTTTGACAAAGACCATCTGAAAAGTGACAATTTTTGGCATATTTGGTAGATTTTTCATATTTGAGCTTGAATCGGAGCGTTTTTAATGACTAAATTAGTAAAAAATCTCTCACATAAATTAATTGAATCAAATGAAATAGACACCCCTTTCGCCGATGAGTCCCGGTTTACCGGGATTCACGCTTCAGACAGCTGACGATGAGTCCCGTTTTACCGGGATCGGAATACCTCTTTTATGTTTCCCGCTTAAAACAGTGCAAACATGAGTTATCTTTCTTTGATGAATACCCGGATGAAAGTGTAAACATGACGCTTCCGTTTGTTGAAAACCGTGTCAAAATCAGAGGAAATTTACGGAATTTACGAGAATTTGAAATGAGGGAACATATTTTTTGAAAGAATATGGAAGAATTGAAGCCAAACTAGTATACTTTTTTGACAAAAAATGTCGTTTTAAGTACAAAACACTTGCAATGGACATCGTTCAGTGTGAGGAATTTGTACAGCCTCATAAAAATTTTCAAAATTTTGCCGTTTTGGGTTAAAAAATTACGATTTGGGGTCAAAGAGCAGAATTTTGAGAATTTCACCTAGAAAATGCCGAAAATTTGAATATTTTAAGAAGAAAAAATTATTAAAACATGAATAAAACTGTGAACATGGTGTTAGTGAATGAAATAAATACACAAATAACTACAAACAAGTTTTTATTGACATTTATTATGAAGATCTCCCACTTGAGTAATAGTAGCCAGGGAAGCCATCGTCTCAGAGTAGCTTCTGTCTGGGCAGCAATCGGTGAAAGGGTTAAGAGTTTAAAAAATGGTCAAAATCTTTCGTCAGATGAAACTGAAATTGGAGGCCAAAATAGGTCCTTACCGGACCTACTCCTTTTAATTATGTGATTGCTAAAATTTAATGAAGAAAAATCATTGCAGATATTTTGAATGGGTGATTTTATTATTGCATTCCTGAAACATCAGCATATTTTGTATCAATAAAAACTAGAGGCTCTAAAGAGCCTGTGTCGCTCACCTTGGTCTATGTGACTATTAAACAAAGGAAGCAGATGGATTCATGACAAAATTGTATTTTGGTGATGGTGATGTGTTTGTACATCTTACTTTACTGAACATCCTTGCAGCTTACAATTATCTCTATCTATAATGAAGTTGGCCCAGTAGTTTCAGTGGAAAATGTTAGTAAAAGTTTACAAATTTTCTAAAAATTGTTGAAAATTGACTATAAAGGACAATAACTCCTTAGGGGGTCAATTGACCATTTCGGTCATGTTGACTTATTTGTAAATCTTACTTTGCTGAACATTATTGCTGTTTACAGTTTATTTCTATCTATAATAATTTTCAAGATAATAACCAAAAACAGTAAAATTTCCTTAAAATTACCAATTCAGGGGCAGGAACCCAACAACGGGTTGTCCGATTTATCTGAAAATTTCAGGGCAGATAGATCTTGACCTGATAAACAATTTATCCCCCTGTCAGATTTGCTCTAAAGGCTTTGGTTTTTTAGTTATAAGCCAAAAACTGCATTTTACCCCTATCTTCTATTTTTAGCCATGGCGGCCATCTTGGTTGGATGGCCGGGTCATCGGACACATTTTTTAAACTAGATACCCAAAAGATGATTGTGGATAAGTTTGGATTAATTTGGCCCAGTAGTTTCAGAGGAGAAGATTTTTGTAAAAGATTACTAAGATTTACGAAAAATGGTTAAAAATTGACTATAAAGGGCAATAACTCCTATATGGGTCAACTGACCATTTCGGTCATGTTGACTTATTTGTAAATCTTACTTTGCTGAACATTATTGCTGTTTACAGTTTATTTCTATCTTTAATAATTTTCAAGATAATAACCAAAAACAGTAAAATTTCCTTAAAATTACCAATTCAGGGGCAGCAACCCAACAACAGGTTGTCAGATTCATCTGAAAATTTCAGGGTAGATAGATCTTGACCTGATAAACAATTTTCTAATAGTCAGATTTGCTCTTAATGCTTTGGTTTTTAAGTTATAAGCCAAAAACTGCATTTTACCCCTATGTTCTATTTTTAGCCATGGCGGCCATCTTGGTTGGTTGGCCGGGTCCCTGGACACATTTTTTAAACTAGATACCCCAAAGATAATTGTGGCCAAGTTTGGATAAATTTGGCCCAGTGGTTTCAGAGGAGAAAATTTTTGTAAAAGATTACTAATATTTACGAAAAATGGTTAAAAATTGACTATAAAGGGCAATAACTCCTATATGGGTCAACTGACCATTTCGGTCATGTTGACTTATTCGTAGATCTTACTTTGCTGAACATTATTGCTGTTTACAGTTTATCTCTATCTATAATAATATTCAAGATAATAACCATATAACGGCAAAATTTCCTTAAAATTGCCAATTCAGGGGCAGCAACCCAACAACCGCTTGTCCGATTCGTCTGAAAATTTTCGGGCAGATAGATCTTGACTTAATAAACAATTTAACCCCATGTCAGATTTGCTCTAAATGCTTCGGTTTCAGAGTTATAAGCCAAAAACTGCATTTGACCCCTATGTTCTATTTTTAGCCATGGCGGCCATCTTGGTTGGTTGGCCGGGTAACCGAACACATTTTTTAAACTAGATACCCCAATGATGATTGTGGCCAAGTTTGGTTAAATTTGGCCCAGTAGTTTCAGAGGAGAAGATTTTTGTAAAAGTTAACGACGACGGACGACGGACGCCGGACGACGCCGGACAACGACGGACGCCGGACGCCAAGTGATGAGAAAAGCTCACTTGGCCCTTCGGGCCAGGTGAGCTAAAAAGCAATAATATCTGAATTAACAGTAGTTTTTGATTTATGCATTGACCTTTCTGGATAAAATATTCACAACATGAAAAATTTATATCAACTTAAAATAATATTAGTTCTTTCTCAAGATTGAAAATAATAAATGTACACGTATATCATCTTACCTTGTAGATAAAAATATAAATAAAATCAAAATCATAAAAACATTTAAAAATCTGTTTTCTGAAATAATTTTTTTACAGCACTATGTCTTAGAGACTTACAATATAAAAATATACATTATATTGTGATTTGAGCTGAAAACACCAAAGTTTAATGTGAATAAATTCACAGTTACAACATATACAAATAAATCTGATTTAATTGACAAACTTCTGACATAAGGATGTGAACATGTGAAGGTGTACACAGGAAAGATTTATGAAAGTGAAATGTTATAAATATTTCATATCACAAATCTCACGTAACCTCTAACCAGCTCACCTGTCACTTCACCTCTCAATACGGTTTCTACATGGAATCTCATACTACATGTTTATGAGCTACCATAAAGCGTTTATTTATCAAATTTTTTTGATCTTCACAACTTTACACAAATAATGGGTTACTTGTAAATACTTATAATAAACAAGAGGTGTACAAATGACAGCAAACTTAGTTTTCCTTACATTACATTACATTACATTACATTACAAATCGATTGACATTGGAGACTATAATTTTTTCTAATGGAGAGATTCGTTTCACCCATTATTTAAATTTTTGAAATAGGTCCAATTGAGAACAAATCAGTGGTCTTAATAATTTACATGCCTTTTTGATAAAGTTTTAAATTTAGGTCATATTTTGCCAAAAGTGAAAGAATTGTTTGGACTACTTAAAAATTATAATATGGAATTGGCATAAAGCAGCATTGAATATATGTCTGGAAACTGATTATCACAACAGTGTATTGTCAGACAAATTTTCTTCAAATCTATCACAAAATGGTTATAGAAATATGATTATGGAATATTTAAAGTTATTTTCTATGTATCATCCACCTTAAAAACATAAATTAAATATATCAAATATACTAACTATCTATCCTTCTACCATACACAAAAACATGGTTTTACAAATATTGAGGTTATATATCATCAAAGTATGCTGCAAAATGCTGATTTCAAGTATTTGAAAACATTTCTCAAAATAGCATGAAAGCTACAAAAAACAGTAAATTCTAGATACTTAAATTCTACATTTAAACCTAGTCTACAATCAATACATTAAACAGACTACATACAAAACACAGATGGATAGTGCTTCAATGAATGCATTCAATGTATGAGACAAAAATTTATATATTGAATATATAAATGAATATGCTGTTTCATGATATTATGCATAAAATGAATACTGTGGATTCATTATTATTCATGGAATACCAATTATTGTGGAATTTGTGGGTACAGGTGAGCAACTAATTTAAATATTCAATAAGTTACAAATTTTCTATAGGCTATCTGTGAAAATACTAGTTTTCCTCAATCCACAAAAATTGGTACCCAGGAAAATATATGAATCCTAGGTATTATGAGACATCTCAGTATTTCTGAATGTTTTGATCTAATTGTCAACATTGTCAATGCAGAAGCAATAAAAATGACAATGAAAATATTTAAAATAACACTTTAAGGATGTATTCTTCTGACTTTTCTATTAATATCATTCCTTTTCTATTCTTTTCGTAAATCTAATGTCATATTTTCAACTGTTCAAAGCAGTTAACTGGGCTATTTGAATATATATCTTATTGTTAAACAATTTTCCTTGTTGTCACCCTTCAACAATAGATATTTCATAACATATTCATTAACAAAACAAGTACATATAACTTTAGCTGCCATTTTCATTTGAAACTGGTGAATTCCACATTTTCACAATACTGTATTTTGACTAGAGTTCTTTCCCTTTTCAAGTTGTATCAAGTCGAATCATTCGGAGTTTGAAATTGTCCGCTAAAACACAAGCTGCCTCATTAGATCCACCACAATATCCCGAGGAGGAAAAGACAGTTAATAATTTACCCTGTTGCTGTACCTGAAAAATAAAAATTATTTATGAATGAAGTCCAGTGGCAAATATTTCAGGCATATTAAAGGGGGAAATATAATAATGTGATATAAAGATTCTTTGTAGTCTGCACAAAGGCATGTCAACTACAAGGCAAGTTATATTATTCTTTGAACTTTCTTTTAAAGTGTGTATGTTGGCAGAGCATGCGCACCAGCAAATATTCATTTGAAAGGCTTTGGTTTGACTGAGAAAAGTCATTAAAAATCAAATAATGGTCATTAGGATCCATTGCAAACCAATTTACTGGTAGTTCACCATTTATTTAGTCTCTTGGTTTTCACCAAAAAACTAAATACAATAGCAACTGCATGTATGGATTAGTTAAGAATTATTTGGGGATTTTATTTGACATCTCTGTTTTCTAACACTTTACAATGAAAAAGTACTTTTTGAGGTGTAATTTGGAACTCTATCATCCTTGCACTATTCAAATGATGAAATGATTTACCTGAAAACCTGCCTCCTGTACTTCATGAGCCCTGATGACATGTGATAGTCCATTTATATCTAGAAATGAGGTTAATGCTTCAATACTAAAGAAATGTGCCGTTCCTCTCCGTGAGTTATACACGTAACCTTTCTGTTTCTCTAACTCCTCCTTTAACTCTGGTGTCACTTGTTCTACACTGGAAGTCACAATAATAAAAAAAAGTAAGATTTTTAAACATTCTCAATTAAAAAACTAAATCCTGTAGGTACTGTTGAAAGTGAAGGTTTTTAAAATTTGAAAGTTTCATGGAATTTTCTTAACATCTTTGACTGGTAATAATGGTTACAGGCTTCAAAATGTAAATCAATTTGAATATCAATCCTTGCATTCTCATTTTCCACTTTTATTTGCCACGTAATTTAAATATAATTGATGCATAAGAACTTAAATTTACTCCAAATTTCGAGCTATTATAAAATGATATATATTTCTCAGTATGTAATTACTGTTTACAGTATAATAGAAAATGATGTTTTGTTTTTAAGCAGATACTCATAGTTGCATTTTACTAGACATTGTTTGAAGATATGAAAGATAACACAAACCTGATTGGATCACTCCACATTATTTCCCAAGCTAGTGGACTTTCTATTTCTGGGTCTCTCAGTGGACAAGGTACTTTGTTAATGTTTTCTATCAAGCAACTTTCTGATTCAGGACCTGGTATACCTCCATGTACACAAAATATCTACAATGTTCACTGGTCACTTATAACTACTATAGTACTATATCGTATAGATAACAAGTTTGATAATAAGACCTTATTACAATTTATATCTTCGGGCCAGGTGAGCTAAAAATGTACTTTAAACTATTGATTCTTCAAATTAAACCAGATTGTCCGTTTATTTTTAGTCTAATTATAAAATGTCATTCAGTAGGTTTATGTTTTTTTTCCTCCCATTTCATATCTTGGCATACAATCAAAGCATTCATTTAAATAGTCTACGTACCCTATCATCTACAGTAGCTGCTATTGGCATACAATCAAAGCATTCATTAACAGCATCCCAGATCTGAAGACCAATACTATCTCCAAATTTAGCAATACACTCACTGTAATACAATATTAGGACACTATAGCTATTAGTATTTATTATGATTAGACCATCAGCACAATTTAATTTTTTCCTTCAACACTTCATACATGTACTGTAAATTCAGAAATTATTTCTTGAATTCTTGTTGCAATTTTGAAATGACCAACCAATATTAGAAATTTTTTATTTCAATTTTTGATAAAGCTGCATTCGTTTTATATTTTCCTTATGTGTTAAACTTTGCAATATTAGCTTTACAAAACTTTATAGACTTAGTTGGTGGTTGGTGTTTTAGCATTTAATATTTTTGTTTATGAATCCCAAAATCCTTTTTTTCAAAATAAATTACAAAATGCCTGTTTATTTCTATCTTTGTGGCCTTCCACATAAGTGATATTTCCAAATAAGTTTTTTTTTAAAAGTAAATGAATTCAATAGCGTGGTAATTTTTAATATTGGAATTTATAATCATTTCATTACAATCATGCACCTTTTAACCCTGTTTTGTAGATTATACTTACGTTTTAAACGAGAACATTTCTTGAACACTTCTGAGTTCATGGTTACCTCTTAGAAGTACAAACTTTTCTGGTGCTAACAGTTTCTCAGCAAATAAATAGGAAATCACCTGAATTCAGATATGAAGTTAATGAAAGACAACTTTGCAATTTCTTCATTTTCAATATGAAAACGGGGAGAAATTTGAAGGAGGATTGCTTATGCAATTTAAAAACATCCTTTTCAAAGGACAAAAGTAAGACATTAACAATTTGATAAAAATAAAATTAAATCTGTGTTCAGGTTTTTTTATCTGCAAGTTTTCATGAACTAATTTCTTTAGGCAGAAAAGGATGTCTCTAGATTTTTAAATTGAGATGTATGTCAAGAAATGATTAAAAATAAGGAAGTATCTTGTTGTCAGAAAAAATAGTTTTACCTCAACCCCATATTCTCCTCTATCTACATAGTCACCAAGAAACAAGAAAGAGGCTGGTGTCAACATTGGACCCATCCTCCACAGGGCTTTCTCAAAACACACTAAATCTCTGTAGTTACCATGGATATCACCTGAAATAGAGGAATTTCAAAATTGAACCAATCATAATTAAAATTAAGAAAGGACATTTCAGTGAAAAGAGTTTTGAATGCATGCAAAATAATGGTTTTATTTAATTATACCCTTTTTGATTATATAACTTTTGACATATTTCAGGTCTTAAACATCCTTGGCTTTCATATTTTATACACTGAGGCCCTAGATTATTAATCCAGAAACGTACTTTGGACACATGAATTTTATTTTTGTTTTATACATAATGCAATTGGCTTTATTTGTTATTAACAGCAAATCATGTCTTCAATTTATGAAAAATTTGAACTGGATTTTCTGAAATTAAGATGGCAAACCAGCAATACAAAAAAAAATGTCTTTTTCTTTTATACAATTTGTTCCATATATAAAACTGCACAATATTTTGTATCAAAAGTCTGTGACTGAATAAAAATATTAAATTGTATTGTATCAACTACAAATAAATATGATACCTAAAATATAAACAGGGGAGGTCAGTTTGACAAGCCTTGGTTCATCAGATAAGATTTCTTTGGTTTGTCGACATAAGGTTAGAAGGCATTTAGCTAAAGCATTCTTTTCCACTTGTCCCCAGTCAAAAGCTTGCTGCAAAACAAAACAATAATAAATTATGACAATACACATCTCTACTTTGACGGCAGCATTAATATAATTTTGTATCATTTAGAGTAGGTTATTTTATCACATGAATTGTTAAGAAATACTGTGATTCCCTTGTCAAATAAAAAAGATATATATTTCAAATTTGAGTTAAATCCTGAAAATTTTAACACCATACAACAAAATGAGGTTGTCAAAGAAGTGAGAATACATAGATAAAGATATAGATACAGCGCATGCACAATGTCTATTTATGAATTAAGGTGTTGTTCTGTCACTTGTTGATTTTTTTTTATTCATTTGAGTTTTTGAATTAGTTATAATGGAAGATTATTCTTATAAATGTAAGAACATTCTACAATGACAAAATAACCAAAACATATATACATCAGTTTATGCATTTCCAGTACCAAGCAAATCCATTATGTAAAAGAGTTACTAACAATTTCCTTCATATTTTAGTCTTCATTACATTCTAGATCAATTTAGTGTTTTTATTTTAAACATTAATTTATGATTTATTGCCAATAACAAAAGATCAGTGAAAGATTCAATTGTCTTAGAATAAACGATATAACATTATATTTGTCTTCTCAATAAGAAAGACAAAACTCAACATAAAATGTCAATTACAGTAATGCATTTCTATTGGTTAAAAATCTCACCTTAGCAGGACTTCCATTATCTCCCTTTAAAGCTCTTTCAAAATATCTGAGTCCTGTCAACATTTCATTTGGATGTGACCTCTATCAAATATAAATATACAAATTTAGAGATAAAATATTGAAAGAACTAAATATCTTCATAATTTAATATGTGGTGATCAAAATGTTCTTTTCTATTTTCCTTTACCAAAATAAATACATACCAAAAAAATATGTTAACATGAAAATTAAATTCCTTTTTTTTAGATAAATTAGGACACAACAATTTAAATCCTATGAGCTTTCTCAGTCAAATTGCGAATATTTTCAGTGTCACATGTATAAGGCCATAAAAGCTAATGAATGACATATATTCGTAGTTACTGTATGTCCTATGATAACTGAAAAGTTTATTGTTTCTATTAATTATCTGTAGTTAAAATAAATATGAGTAAAAATTGTCCTGAAGCTTAGTTTCTTTAGCTCATACATACATATTTAAGAACAAAAATAAAGATGAAATCCCCACATAAATATAAATTACAAATTTAGAGTCTTTAACATTAACTAGGTGCTTCTTTTGAGCTATGAACATTAACATTAAGTTTATGGCGTACACACCTGGTTAAATGAATCGATTGATCCCATCCTCTGAAATCTGTTGATATCACCCTCCAGATGACTGAAAGCACTGCCAGATACTGCTGTTGTACCTGCAAAGTAAAGAAATAGATAAATAAGGTATGCAGAAAGAATGCAATAATCAAATTAAATTCCTACTTTATTATGCAAGGCATACTGATTTCATGAAAAAGTATCAACTTAAGGTTATTGCAAATGCTACAAAACTCAGCAAATTCTTACACATGACAGAATGTTACTTTGTATTCTTTGGAGGCTACCTACCATAGATGTCTACACAAAGGTCATAGTTGATGCAAATAAATAAGAATTTTCAATGTTCAGGTTTTATGACCCAGGGTAATAATTTTTCAACTTTAAACTTTAAGGATCTTACCTTGTAAATCCCATAGCTTGACTACATCAGCCAGTACACCTGTTCTCCTGACTTTGATGGTATGGGTAGCTAATTCATATCTAGAGAGAGAATCTTCAATGTTAAGGATCTTACCTTGTAAATCCCATAGCTTGACTACATCAGCCAGTACACCAGTTCTCCTGACTTTGATGGTATGAGTAGCTAATTCATATCTAGAGAATGAATCTTTAATGTTAAGGATCTTACCTTGTAAATCCCATAACTTGACCACATCAGCCAGTACACCTGTTCTCCTGACTTTGATGGTATGAGTAGCTAATTCATATCTAGAGAGAGAATCTTCAATGTTAAGGATCTTACCTTGTAAATCCCATAACTTGACCACATCAGCCAGTACACCTGTTCTCCTGACTTTGATGGTATGAGTAGCTAATTCATATCTAGAGAATGAATCTTCAATGTTAAGGATCTTACCTTGTAAATCCCATAGCTTGACTACATCAGCCAGTACACCTGTTCTCCTGACTTTGATGGTATGGGTAGCTAATTCATATCTAGAGAATGAATCTTCAATGTTAAGGATCTTACCTTGTAAATCCCATAACTTGACCACATCAGCCAGTACACCTGTTCTCCTGACTTTGATGGTATGAGTAGCTAATTCATATCTAGAGAATGAATCTTCAATGTTAAGGATCTTACCTTGTAAATCCCATAGCTTGACTACATCAGCCAGTACACCTGTTCTCCTGACTTTGATGGTATGAGTAGCTAATTCATATCTAGAGAGAGAATCTTCAATGTTAAGGATCTTACCTTGTAAATCCCATAACTTGACCACATCAGCCAGTACACCTGTTCTCCTGACTTTGATGGTATGAGTAGCTTATTCATATCTAGAGAGAGAATCTTTAATGTTAAGGATCTTACCTTGTAAATCCCATAACTTGACCACATCAGCCAGTACACCTGTTCTCCTGACTTTGATGGTATGAGTAGCTAATTCATATCTAGAGAATGAATCTTCAATGTTAAGGATCTTACCTTGTAAATCCCATAACTTGACCACATCAGCCAGTACACCTGTTCTCCTGACTTTGATGGTATGAGTAGCTAATTCATATCTAGAGAGAGAATCTTTAATGTTAAGGATCTTACCTTGTAAATCCCATAGCTTGACTACATCAGCCAGTACACCTGTTCTCCTGACTTTAATGGTATGGGTAGCTAATTCATATCTAGAGAGAGAATCTTTAATGTTAAGGATCTTACCTTGTAAATCCCATAGCTTGACTACATCAGCCAGTACACCTGTTCTCCTGACTTTGATGGTATGAGTAGCTAATTCATATCTAGAGAGAGAATCTTTAATGTTAAGGATCTTACCTTGTAAATCCCATAGCTTGACTACATCAGCCAGTACACCTGTTCTCCTGACTTTGATGGTATGGGTAGCTAATTCATATCTAGAGAGAGAATCTTTAATGTTAAGGATCTTACCTTGTAAATCCCATAGCTTGACTACATCAGCCAGTACACCTGTTCTCCTGACTTTAATGGTATGGGTAGCTAATTCATATCTAGAGAGAGAATCTTTAATGTTAAGGATCTTACCTTGTAAATCCCATAACTTGACCACATCAGTCAGTACACCTGTTCTCCTGACTTTGATGGTATGGGTAGCTAATTCATATCTAGAGAGAGAATCTTCAATGTTAAGGATCTTACCTTGTAAATCCCATAGCTTGACTACATCAGCCAGTACACCTGTTCTCCTGACTTTGATGGTATGGGTAGCTAATTCATATCTAGAGAGATAATCTTCAATGTTAAGGATCTTACCTTGTAAATCCCATAGCTTGACTACATCAGCCAGTACACCTGTTCTCCTGACTTTGATGGTATGAGTAGCTAATTCATATCTAGAGAGAGAATCTTTAATGTTAAGGATCTTACCTTGTAAATCCCATAGCTTGACTACATCAGCCAGTACACCTGTTCTCCTGACTTTGATGGTATGAGTAGCTAATTCATATCTAGAGAGAGAATCTTTAATGTTAAGGATCTTACCTTGTAAATCCCATAGCTTGACTACATCAGCCAGTACACCTGTTCTCCTGACTTTGATGGTATGAGTAGCTAATTCATATCTAGAGAGAGAATCTTTAATGTTAAGGATCTTACCTTGTAAATCCCATAACTTGACTACATCAGCCAGTACACCTGTTCTCCTGACTTTGATGGTATGAGTAGCTAATTCATATCTAGAGAATGAATCTTCAATGTTAAGGATCTTACCTTGTAAATCCCATAACTTGACCACATCAGCCAGTACACCTGTTCTCCTGACTTTGATGGTATGAGTAGCTAATTCATATCTAGAGAATGAATCTTCAATGTTAAGGATCTTACCTTGTAAATCCCATAACTTGACTACATCAGCCAGTACACCTGTTCTCCTGACTTTGATGGTATGAGTAGCTAATTCATATCTAGAGAGAGAATCTTTAATGTTAAGGATCTTACCTTGTAAATCCCATAGCTTGACTACATCAGCCAGTACACCTGTTCTCCTGAGTTTGATGGTATGAGTAGCTAATTCATATCTAGAGAGAGAATCTTTAATGTTAAGGATCTTACCTTGTAAATCCCATAACTTGACCACATCAGCCAGTACACCTGTTCTCCTGACTTTGATAGTATGAGTAGCTAATTCATATCTAGAGAGAGGATCTTTAATGTTAAGGATCTTACCTTGTAAATCCCATAACTTGACCACATCAGCCAGTACACCTGTTCTCCTGACTTTGATGGTATGGGTAGCTAATTCATATCTAGAGAGAGAATCTTCAATGTTAAGGATCTTACCTTGTAAATCCCATAGCTTGACCACATCAGCCAGTACACCTGTTCTCCTGACTTTGATGGTATGGGTAGCTAATTCATATCTAGAGAGAGAATCTTCAATGTTAAGGATCTTACCTTGTAAATCCCATAACTTGACCACATCAGCCAGTACACCTGTTCTCCTGACTTTGATGGTATGGGTAGCTAATTCATATCTAGAGAGAGGATCTTTAATGTTAAGGATCTTACCTTGTCCATAGCTTGACCACATCAGCCAGTACACCAGTTCTCCTGAGTTTGATGGTATGAGTAGCTAATTCATATCTAGAGAGAGAATCTTCAATGTTAAGGATCTTACCTTGTAAATCCCATAACTTGACCACATCAGCCAGTACACCTGTTCTCCTGACTTTGATGGTATGGGTAGCTAATTCATATCTAGAGAGAGGATCTTTAATGTTAAGGATCTTACCTTGTAAATCCCATAACTTGACCACATCAGCCAGTACACCTGTTCTCCTGAGTTTGATGGTATGAGTAGCTAATTCATATCTAGAGAGAGGATCTTTAATGTTCGGATCTTACCTTGTAAATCCCATAACTTGACCACATCAGCCAGTACACCTGTTCTCCTGACTTTGATGGTATGAGTAGCTAATTCATATCTAGAGAGAGAATCTTTAATGTTAAGGATCTTACCTTGTAAATCCCATAACTTGACCACATCAGCCAGTACACCTGTTCTCCTGAGTTTGATGGTATGAGTAGCTAATTCATATCTAGAGAATGAATCTTCAATGTTAAGAATCTTACCTTGTAAATCCCATAACTTGACCACATCAGCCAGTACACCTGTTCTCCTGACTTTGATAGTATGGGTAGCTAATTCATATCTAGAGAGAGAATCTTCAATGTTAAGGATCTTACCTTGTAAATCCCATAGCTTGACTACATCAGCCAGTACACCTGTTCTCCTGAGTTTGATGGTATGGGTAGCTAATTCATATCTAGAGAATGAATCTTTAATGTTAAGGATCTTACCTTGTAAATCCCATAGCTTGACTACATCAGCCAGTACACCTGTTCTCCTGACTTTGATGGTATGGGTAGCTAATTCATATCTAGAGAGAGAATCTTCAATGTTAAGGATCTTACCTTGTAAATCCCATAGCTTGACTACATCAGCCAGTACACCTGTTCTCCTAACTTTGATAGTATGGGTAGCTAATTCATATCTAGAGAGAGAATCTTTAATGTTAAGGATCTTACCTTGTAAATCCCATAACTTGACTACATCAGCCAGTACACCTGTTCTCCTAACTTTGATAGTATGGGTAGCTAATTCATATCTAGAGAGAGAATCTTTAATGTTAAGGATCTTACCTTGTAAATCCCATAACTTGACCACATCAGCCAGTACACCTGTTCTCCTAACTTTGATAGTATGGGTAGCTAATTCATATCTAGAGAGAGGATCTTTAATGTTAAGGATCTTACCTTGTAAATCCCATAACTTGACTACATCAGCCAGTACACCTGTTCTCCTGAGTTTGATGGTATGGGTAGCTAATTCATATCTAGAGAGAGAATCTTTAATGTTAAGGATCTTACCTTGTAAATCCCATAGCTTGACTACATCAGCCAGTACACCTGTTCTCCTGAGTTTGATGGTATGGGTAGCTAATTCATATCTAGAGAGAGAATCTTTAATGTTAAGGATCTTACCTTGTCCATAGCTTGACCACATCAGCCAGTACACCTGTTCTCCTGACTTTGATGGTATGAGTAGCTAATTCATATCTAGAGAGAGAATCTTCAATGTTAAGGATCTTACCTTGTAAATCCCATAGCTTGACTACATCAGCCAGTACACCTGTTCTCCTGACTTTGATGGTATGGGTAGCTAATTCATATCTAGAGAATGAATCTTCAATGTTAAGGATCTAACCTTGTAAATCCCATAGCTTGACTACATCAGCCAGTACACCTGTTCTCCTGACTTTGATGGTATGAGTAGCTAATTCATATCTAGAGAGAGAATCTTCAATGTTAAGGATCTTACCTTGTAAATCCCATAGCTTGACTACATCAGCCAGTACACCTGTTCTCCTGACTTTGATGGTATGGGTAGCTAATTCATATCTAGAGAGAGAATCTTTAATGTTAAGGATCTTACCTTGTAAATCCCATAACTTGACCACATCAGCCAGTACACCTGTTCTCCTGAGTTTGATGGTATGAGTAGCTAATTCATATCTAGAGAGAGAATCTTCAATGTTAAGGATCTTACCTTGTAAATCCCATAGCTTGACTACATCAGCCAGTACACCAGTTCTCCTGACTTTGATGGTATGGGTAGCTAATTCATATCTAGAGAGAGAATCTTTAATGTTAAGGATCTTACCTTGTAAATCCCATAACTTGACCACATCAGCCAGTACACCTGTTCTCCTGACTTTGATGGTATGAGTAGCTAATTCATATCTAGAGAATGAATCTTCAATGTTAAGGATCTTACCTTGTAAATCCCATAGCTTGACTACATCAGCCAGTACACCAGTTCTCCTGACTTTGATGGTATGGGTAGCTAATTCATATCTAGAGAGAGGATCTTTAATGTTAAGGATCTTACCTTGTAAATCCCATAACTTGACTACATCAGCCAGTACACCAGTTCTCCTGACTTTGATGGTATGGTTAGCTAATTCATATCTAGAGAGAGAATCTTCAATGTTAAGGATCTTACCTTGTAAATCCCATAACTTGACTACATCAGCCAGTACACCTGTTCTCCTGACTTTGATGGTATGGGTAGCTAATTCATATCTAGAGAGAGAATCTTTAATGTTAAGGATCTTACCTTGTAAATCCCATAGCTTGACTACATCAGCCAGTACACCTGTTCTCCTGACTTTGATGGTATGGGTAGCTAATTCATATCTAGAGAGAGAATCTTCAATGTTAAGGATCTTACCTTGTAAATCCCATAGCTTGACTACATCAGCCAGTACACCTGTTCTCCTGACTTTGATGGTATGAGTAGCTAATTCATATCTAGAGAGAGAATCTTCAATGTTAAGGATCTTACCTTGTAAATCCCATAGCTTGACTACATCAGCCAGTACACCTGTTCTCCTCACTTTGATGGTATGGGTAGCTAATTCATATCTAGGTAATTGGGGATGTTTAGCAGATAATGGTCTGACATCAGGTAACTTAAATAATTCACCATCTGTATCTGAAATTTAAGAAGTAAAAAGGTTCATAAGTATTTTACAATTGTAAAAGAAGTGTTATTGGCACTCATTACTCATCCTCTTATATCTATTAACATAATATTTTATTTCAATAATCCGGTCTGTCATTCTGTAATGAAAAATTAAGAAGGAAAACTACTGATCAAATTCACAGTTGAGTATAATAAACGTATTTACACTTTTGGTATTTAGCTGTATTGTGTCTCCAAATGACCTGTAAATACGTCTATTCAGGCTCTAGTCATAGCAAATTGGAAAACTGAACCAAAACTTCCAAACTTTAAGCTTGTGACCATGGTGACTGTGAACCCACATGTGTAAACATTTTGATGTCAACAAGTTGACCTAACATTGTCTTTTAATGTTTATATGTAAAACTGGGTGTTCCTAAACTCCATGTAAGCCAACCAAAGTCTGAATTTACAAGCATTTTGAAACTAGCTCTAATTCAAGTGTAACAAAAGTCTCAATACTCAAACTATTTTGCTCAAACTGGGAAAATTGAATTCAAAAACTTTATGTAATTTGATAATAAATGAGAAATTTTCAATTAAAAAATGAAATTTGACAATAACCTTGATAACTCATAATTTTTCAAAGTTCAAATTGCATACAGTATATAAAATGCATAAAGCATTTTTTTTTTTAATTTATCAGCTCATGCAATCTTTTTAAATATGTAATTTACAAATGATTACTTAGAAAAGATTATTTCATGCATGTTCAAGCTTAAGAACAACCATTAAAAAGTCTAATGCAATTCTGCCATAATTCTATACTAAAATGACAAAAACGCCATTCCTAAAACAGTTACTGTAAATTCAGAAATTAATGCTTGCATTTATTATTGCGATTTTGTCTTTTTAGACTTAAATGAGATTTTAATTATTTCCATTTTGAGAACAATCCTGTTTAATTCATATAAAACATTTCAAAATGCGAGTTTAAATTAATGCGTTTACAACTCTGTTGCATTTTTTCGCAATAATATAGACCTGGCATTAATTTCTGAATTTACAGCTAAATGATTCATGTTTATCTACTGAACATAAAATCACAGACAGCATATCAACTTTTGAGACTTCAATAAATGTGCATATATTCATTTTTTTCGACTGATTTTATATCATTTTAAAGAGTAATACTACTTTTTCAAGTACCTTGCCTATCATTAGTTTATATAATGGGATTCCAAAAATAGGGCCAAGAATATACTCTGAACTTGTCACACCAATGCATGGTTGTGCAAAATTCCCATATTTTGTTTTCAAATTTACAAAGGAAATCTCTTTTAAGTGACTAGAAAGAAAACTATTTGTAATTCTGAAATAATTTACATGCTGATGGTTCTTAATAAATAAAAAAAAATTAAAGCATAAAAAGTGTTTACAGTACAAAATGTACTAATTTTCTTGGAGCCTAACAAAATTGATCAAAGCCAACAATCAATCTATTGTTTGAATACTGTAAATTCAGATATTATTGCGTGCATTTATTATTGCGATTTTGTCATTTTACACTTGAATGCGATTTTAATTTTTACGATTTTCAGAAAAGTCATGTTTAATTCAGTTAAAATATTACATAATGCGAGTTTTAATTATTGCTTTTACAACTCAGTCGCATTATTCGCAATAATAAAAACCTCGCAATAATTTCTGAATTTACAGTAACCTACCTTTATTATAAATAACATATCATTTATATAAATTTTCCTAAGAAATAGTGCATTGCTGTATAAAAATCTATTAAGTTATGTAAAAGTCCACATATGACATTTGTAATCCATGATCATTGCAGAATACCACATATGACATTTGTAATCCATGATCATTGTAGAATGCCACATATGACATTTGTAATCCATGATCATTGCAGAATGCCACATATGACATTTGTAATCCATGATCATTGCAGAATGCCACATATGACATTTGTAATCCATGATCATTGCAGAATGCCACATATGACATTTGTAATCCATGATCATTGCAGAATGCCACATATGACATTTGTAATCCATGATCATTGCAGAATGCCACATATGACATTTGTAATCCATGATCATTGCAGAATGCCACATATGACATTTGTAATCCATGATCATTGCAGAATGCCACATATGACATTTGTAATCCATGATCATTGCAGAATGCCACATATGACATTTGTAATCCATGATCATTGCAGAATGCCACATATGACATTTGTAATCCATGATCATTGCAGAATGCCACATATGACATTTGTAATCCATGATCATTGCAGAATGCCACATATGACATTTGTAATCCATGATCATTGCAGAATGCCACATATGACATTTGTAATCCATGATCATTGCAGAATGCCACATATGACATTTGTAATCCATGATCATTGCAGAATTCCACATACATTGTTTTATCAAACACTCAAGAGTTAAATTATCATTGCCAAATTATGACATGCATAACAAACTGTATAAATCAAAATAAATTACAGTAAATTTCTAATGGCTCAACAATTTAAAGTTTAGGAGGGCATTCAACAAAAAAAGAACAAAACAGAAAACAAGTTCATTTGAAAATGAAAACTAAGTAAGAAACATTCAAACATTAAAACAAAATATGCATTTATAAATGTCTAAATATTAAACATATTGTACTGGTAAATATAGCCAAATAAAATAAACTGCATTTCATTAGCATATCATTTTTAAATGAACTACCAAAAATACCAGTCTTTGTAAAATATCTGTTCAACTCGTCCATAGACAATTCTGTAATCATAGGTTTACCAGGGATGACATTCAGAATATAAACCAAAGAAAGAGTTATAGGAAGAGAAGATGAGTTCAAACAGTTTCATTAAAATTATAACAAATTAAAAGCTTAAAAAGTTTATAGTAAAGTCTGATCTAAAATGATGGTTTCAGTCTTATCTTCCTAAAATAGTATAATTCTATAGTAAGGTGATCAGTCGCACTCGCTTATAAGGAATTATACAATCTATACAAGATAGCAATGTATATTTTCAATTTGATTGCTTCATAATTTGTGTTTTGTTTTAATATCTTCACTTATCTTTTTTTATTGTTTTGAAGTTAAAGTTTTATGATTTTATTTGAAATTGCATGTTTCTTCCTTGAATTTTTTGGAATTTTCACCTTTAATGTTTCATAGGTTTTTCTATTGACATAAACCTAGGCTATTTATTTCATATAAATATGTTCCCATAAATCAAAACTATTCAAACACCAAAACTAAGCATACAAACTATGTGCAAACCAAGTGTTGCTTCACCATACAAATCATTTTTATATCAAAACCTCTAAATACATAGAGCAATTAATTGATAAACCCCACATTTACAGTGACTTAAAAAAAAATTACCCTCTTTTTAAAATATCAATAACTCACCACTGGTTACTATATACAAATATGTAAATGCAAAATGTTATGTTATTCAATCACTATGTTTAAAAATATGTTCAAAATGGGAATGATTCCTTTGTTTAAAATATGCCTATACCATTTTAAAACTTAATCTTATAATTAAGCAGTTAAATAAAATAGTATTATCATATTTCATACAGCTGTTAAAAACCTGTAGGGGCATAGAAAAATAGTTTTTGAAAATTTTAGAAACTAATTTTATACAGAAAGTAAAGGATGAGAAATAAGTTTTAGAAGAAAATATTGAGAAATAAAAATATATTTCTCTGACAACAAATTTCCAGTTCCTGCTATTTCTATTACCTGTCATATTTAATTTTCTGGGAGGAGAGTTCCTGATAGAGTCTAACATCTTTGGACGAAGTCTCTTTGATGATGGTGGTTCCATACTCTCATCTTTCATAGGTGAGGAATTCTCAACTGTTTTTTCTAATCTAAATCATAAAAAATTTACTGTTAATTGTTTTATTCTTTTTACCTTGTTAGTGTTAGAGTAAGGGACATCCCGGTTGAGTCTATATGTACAATAATTTTCAGGCAGGCAGAAACTTTTTTATTGTCTTCAATTCTTCTATTCATATTGATTTACAAAAAATTGTGGTGCATAATTATGATGGCTCTTTTAAAACTGGAGACATCTTCATACACATGGTTCAATTCTTTGTGTACAATATGAGATTACAACTTCTATAACACTAAAAACCAGATGCTCCGCAGGGCGTAGCTTTATACGACCGCAGAGGTTGAACCCTGAACGGTTAGGGCAAGTATGGACACAACATTCAAGCTGGATTCAGCTCTAAATTTGGATTGTGATTAAATAGTTGACACAGCATAGGTTTCTGACACAGAATGAATGTGTTCTAATGAACTTAAAATTTTTTGTTTCTCTTAGAGCAATTCACTATGCTGTTGAATATTAATCCTCTCAAAAAAATGTTTGAAGAAATTTTCTTTTTTATTTATGAAATTTCAAATGAGAAAAATTGAACCCAATTTTTTTAATCACATCCCCCTTTCCCTTATTCCAAAACTAATCTCAATTAAAATTTCTAATGGAGTTTGCAACAATAACTACTCATTTAAATACATCATAAAATATTAAGATGTAAAAAAACTGCTTGTTATCACTGAATGGTAAAGATTATTTTAATTTATCAGTTGGTGAATATACATTGTATATTGTATATAACAAAGATTTAAGTTGATTCTGAACAAAGAAAGATAACTCCAATTAAAAAAAAATCTTGCTATTGCACAATATTTTGCAATTAGATATTTCTTGCTTACTATTCTGGACAAAGAAAGATAACTCTAATTAAAAAAAAATTTGATATTTCACAATATTGTGCAATTAGATATTTCTTGCCATTGCGCAATACTGTGCAATTGAAAAGACTTGCTATTACACAATACTTAATATAATAATTTTAGATCCTGATTTGGACCAACTTGAAAACTGGGCCCATAATAAAAAATCTAAGTACATTTTTGGATTCAGCATATCAAAGAACTTCAAGATTTCAATTTTTGTTAAAATCAGGCTAAGTTTAATTTTGGACCCTTTGGACTTTAGTGTAGACCAATTTGAAAACAGGACCAAAAATGAAGAATCTACATACACAGTTAGATTTGGAATATCAAAGAACCCCATTTATTCAATTTTTGATGAAATCAAACAAAGTTTATTTTGGACCCCGATTTGGACCAACTTGAAAACTAGGCCAATAATCAAGAATCTAAGTACATTTTTAGATTCAGCATATCAAAGAACCTAACTGATTCATTTTTTGTCAAAATCAAACTAAGTTTAATTTTGGACCCTTTGGACCTTAATGTAGACCAATTTGAAAACGGGACCAAAAGTTAAGAATCTACATACACAGTCATGACAGTTAGATTCAGCATATCAAAGAACCCCAATTATTCAATTTTGATAAAATAAAACAAAAGTTTAATTTTGGACCCTTTGGGCCCCTTATTATGTTGGGACCAAAACTCCCAAAATCAAACCCAACCTTTCTTTTATGGTCATAAACCTTGTGTTTAAATTTCATAGATTTCTATTTACTTATACTAACGTTATGGTGCGAAAACCAAGAAAAATGCTTATTTGGGTCCCTTTTTGGCCCCTAATTCCTAAACTGTTGGGACCTAAACTCCCAAAATCAATACCAACCTTCCTTTTGTAGTCATTAACATTGTGTTTAAATTTCATTGATTTCTATTTACTTAAACTAATGTTATTGTGCGAAAACCAAGAATAATGCTTATTTGGGCCCTTTTTTGGCCCCTAATTCCTAAACTGTTGAGACCAAAACTCCCAAAATCAATCCCAACCGTTCTTTTGTGGTCATAAACCTTGTGTCAAAATTTCATAGATTTCTATTAACTTAAACTAAAGTTATAGTGCGAAAACCAAGAAAATGCTTATTTGGGCCCTTTTTGGCCCCTAATTCCTAAAATGTTGGGACCAAAACTCCCAAAATCAATACCAACCTTCCTTTTGTGGTCATAAACCTTGTGTTAAAATTTCATAGATTTCCATTCACTTTTACTAAAGTTAGAGTGCGAAAACTAAAAGTATTCGGACGCAAGACGACGACGACGACGACGACGACGACGACGCAGACGCCAATGTGATAGCAATATACGACGAAAATTTTTTCAAAATTTGCGGTCGTATAAAAAACTATTGACCATACAGGTTCTCAGAAGCATCCTTATATCAACTAATGCCAAAAAAAAGATGCCCTTCCTTTTTCATTTATATCTCTTTTTTCATACAGTCAATCATTTAAAATTATAATATCAAATATAGGATTTCTCACAAGACATGCATGCAACTAGCTTATCATACCTAAAGGCAATTTAATGTTATATTAACAGATGCAATAACTGGGATGGTAAATTTGACATAATTTTGAAATATTTAATTCTCCAATCAAATTGAAACAATGACTAATTTCCTACATACAATTTTAATGATGTTGTAGATGAATGTTGGAGTCTGAACAGCACTGATGTTCCTCTAAACTTCAATTGTCCTACAGCTTGTAAAAACTCTCCTAATGGTAACTTATTCTTACTCTCAGCTCCAAATAATCTGTAAAAATAATAGGAACGTAATAAAAATACATTGGGATTTCAATACAAAATGTACAATATGCAATAAAAGCGCTGTTCTTTTTTTTTTTTTTTCAGTGCATGAATTGATTTTGTGTCTTGGATTTGATACCCCATATCCTTTGACTTTTCACTATACTGCAGACTTTGCTGTTTCAATCTTATGCATGCCCAAGGATGTATCATGTAGGAAAAGAAGAGTTGTCAGTGGATTTATAAATGAAATGTGGCCTCATTTCCCAATGTCAGTATATTTAGGACCTGATCTGTTGATCTTGTTTCAAGATAATAAACTGCACAATGTGATGATGTACATGTGTTTCAAGTTTTAACTTAATGTGACGGTAACCTCTTAGTGAATCACCTTAACTTAAACAAAAACTTTACCCATGAACATGAAAACATTAATGAAATAACAGACTGACTGAATGTCTGACAAACAAAATATTGGATGGAAGAAAGATTGGACAGATAGAATATCAGACAGATGAACAGACCAGGAAACATTGTGTTCCCTTATGGAAGAAAGATTGGACAGATAGAATATCAGACAGATGAAGAGGAAACATTGAGTTCCCTTACTATAATTAAATGTCTTCATACTTAGCACTCTTAACAGCATCTTCTTCCACAGACTCATCATCTAAACTCAAATTCTTAAAGCTTCTGATGTCTTTAACCATATGTCTAAAATACAGTCAGAAAATAATTAACTCTCTTAAAGCTTCTGATGTCTTTAACCATATGTCTAAAATACAGTCAGAAAATAATTAACTCTCTTAGAAGCTTCTGATGTCTTTAACCATATGTCTAAAATACAGTCAGAAAATAATTAACTCTCTTAAAGCTTTTGATGTCTTTAACCATGTCTAAAATACAGTCAGATAATAATTAACTCTCTTAAACTTCTAATGTCTTTAACCATATGTGACACTGTATAAAATACAATAATTAACACTGTTTAATCAAAGCAAGCACTTATATATAAGTGATTGTGTTTATAAACAAAAATGAAACATTGCTACATGCAGCTTATTCCATTGAGTAGAAAATTAAACAAAAGCTTTAAATTGATTGCTCTTTGTGTTGGTGTACTCTGTAAGGTCTTCAATAATAAATTAAAGATTCATTGTCAAATAAACAAAATCATTTTAATAAAGTTGTCTCAATGGCAAACTTACATCTCTTTTTATAATTTCTTGATATTTTTTCAAAATTGTGTATGTACAATGATGTATTAACAAGAATGTGTCCCCAGTACACAGATGCCCCACTTGCACTATCATTTTATATGTTCAGTGGACCGTGAAATTGGGGTCAGAACTCTAATTCGACATTAAAATTAGAAAGATCATATCATAAGGAACATATATACTAAGTTTCAGGTTGATTGGACTTCAACTTTATCAAAAACTACCTCGACCAAAAACTTTAACCTTAAACTGGACAGACGAACGGACGGATGAACGGACGCACAGACGGACGCACAGACCAGAAAACATAATGCCCCTCTACTATTGTAGGTGGGGCATAAAAATTTAAGTAAAATAGCTGAGAGAAAGCGGTCAAGGTCATTTGTAAGTTTGATATAATAATATATATAAACTACCTGAATTCATCATATTGTAAATGTCCATCAGAGTTCTTATCATAGAATCTAAATATATATCTACATCTCATCTCAGCAGGCATACCACCATGCTGTGTACTGGGTTCTAATGCTGCTAATCCTAATAATACTTCCTTGAAGGTCAAAAACTTTCTCTTGTGAAGGTCAAATGCTCTGAAATAAAATATTATAGATCATTAAAACTTTTAAGGCCAAAAAAAAATATGTGTGTTTCCTATTACATGGAATTTCAAAATAGGGAAGGACTAAGGTAGGTGTCTTTTTTGTGGTTTTTTTTTTTTTTTTTTTTTAATAATAGGGGGGTTGAAATTCAACATATATATTGAACGGTATACTTGATGTATATATTAAACAGTTGTATTACCTTTTCATTTCAGCAATAGTTGATCCCATGAAAAGATTTATGTCTTTGATATAGTCATTGTTTTGTTGATTCTATATATGCTTTTATTTTTTAACTCCTTTGCTAATAAACTAAGAATTGTACATATCATCTTAAGTGAGCCTTAAAGTCCAAACAAAAAAATGCAACTGTACTGTATTGAATTCATTAATTACAAAAGAAAGGTTAACCATTTATCATCAATGTACTAGCATTATCACCAAAGACAAACTATGGAAGAGATAAGACACACAAGGACAAACAATACCAATCAACTACAAAAACTAAAAACAAATGAAAAACACACCATGAAAAACTAGGGTTACATCAGGTGCACTGGAAGGAATAACAGCTCCGGCTTCTTACAAGATAACCACTATGATTCTCACTTAATTATTTCAGAAACGATTAAAAGGAATATATGACATCCGAAAAGGCAGTACTGTGACCTACTATTGCATATATATTTACTTCTTCAGGTCTTCCATTAGAAATTGTCTCTTTGTTAAATATACCAGATCTTTTTGTGTTTATATACTGATGATATTTGGGACACAGACACCCCACAATGGTCAATCAACTAAAAAATTTGCACCAGACATAAAGTTAGAAAAATTTTAACAAGTGAACTTGATGCACCAATGACCAATACAATTCCAGACTGGGTTGAACATGATTTTAAGATACCTTAGTATGTGTAAAGCACTTCTTTCTGTCTATAAATCAAGTACAAAAGTTGATAACTAAAAAATAATTAAACAACGCAACAGTAAGCCCACTCCATATTGAACTTAAATGGATAAGAAATGTGTAAAAAGACAAATCCAAATTTAATGTTGTTTGCTGTTCTTTAATACACAAAAATTCTAAATGTTTGATATTGAATGTAGCAACAAGATCGCCAACGAGCATATTTGGCTGGACATCGAATGATGTTCCTTTTGAGGTGTCCGTAGACGTATTGCAGGTCACTGTCATTTGAAAACCTTTATTATAGGCAGCTCTCCATGGTTTTCCGTAAAAACATCCAACAGGATCCTCCTATTTTCAATGCATAGGATGGCATTTTTATCTACTACAAGGTGCTAGCATTTGTTTATCCGTACAGCCAACAAACTTGTTGCTGTCAACAAATGCGCAGCCATTACAAGTTAATATGTAATAAAAGAGACGGTTACGGAAAAGATACATATTTTTTCCGGTACTTTTCGGAAATTGTAAAAAAAAAGTTTAGGGTCGGGACTTTGGCTTGAAAAAAATAGGGTAGGTCAGTTAACTGGAAACACACATTTTTTTGTTGTTGGCCTAAGTCTTTTGTTTCATGGAAACAATGACCTCTAGCACTATAACGAGCATACTACACAAGACCACAGAGGAATACAACATTTACATTCATTTTAAGGCTGTCCTAACTTTTGTAATTCAAATTTGTTTGTTTCATCTATAAAACTGAACATGACTGGATATTGACCTCTGTTATGACACATGACTGGATATTGACCTCAGTTATGACAAATGACTGGATATTGACCTCTGTTATGAGACATGACTGGATATTGACCTCTGTTATGATATTTTTTATTTGCCTTTGTATTTTCTTCTGAAAAGCAAAACTAAAATAATTGACAATCAAAACAAGTAAAGTTTAATTACCTGAAGAAATCTGTCATGTTGTCATCAACTTTTAAACCTTTAAACTGCATGTACTTCTCAAATACCTCATAACTCATATAATGACTTGGTAAACAGAAATCCATATACTCTTGGAAATACAAAGCTTGCTCTGAAAAAGTGAAAAGATGTGTCACATAAGATAATGAAATGTTTAAATTTTTCAAGAATTATTAAGAACATCCAGTAAAAGGATTGTGTGACTTCGGATTTCTATTAAATAAATAATGGTGATGATATAAGAAAAGATCAACTGAACATTTTTAGGAAAATCTAGTAATGGATTTAATTTGAGATAACTGGCCTTACAAGATGTACAGCATAAGAACTAATAAATTTCTACCTTTCTTGCCAAACTTTGCAGATTTGATCAGTGATTCTGGAGCAGTTAGTTGTGATGAATCTACTTTCTCTGTTTCAATGTATTCCACACAAGTCTCAACAATGCTGTTACCATGAGCACCTGGTATTCAAGTAAAAACTATATGTACTTTCATATCATAATATCATACTACATTCCTTTCCTTACCTCTTTGCAATAGGTTAATTGTATTTCAAATTTATCTTAACCATGTATGAATTCTGCAGTGTATCAAAATAGGGGTTAGATTTAAATCAAGCAGTTTCTCACTACCGTCTTTTGGTATGTATAACGCGAACATTTATACCCTAGGTCATGTTTTTTGTAAGAGGGGTGCGTGTTATACATGACTAAAAACAATTTTTTAGTCTTTTTTAGGTCCAAACTCCGACAAAGAAAATTCCAAGTGAAGAGTACGGAATATTTTTGCTAAAACCTCAATTGTTTTTATGTTTTACATGTTATAATTGTAATATGTATCGTATTGTTCTTGATTTGTCATGTTTTATTCAAATAAAATACATTTTATATCCAGTGCATTTAAACATTGGTTGATAATAGTCTCAATGGCAATCATGCCATACCTCCTTATTATATTATGATGTATGTGTTTATTTACAAAACGTTCACATGGGTGTAAAGTAATCAATGACCTTGACACCTAAACAAAAGGTAACAAACCATCGTGGAGGTTTTTGACATAATGCAAGGGTTCCAACCCCAGTATTCCTGATGGAACAATCTTTAATCTGTCTTCCAGTTCTTCAAACGAAAGCCATACTGCTTCTGGTACACACTAATATAAATATAAAGAGAATTTTCATAAAATATGTTTTTATTGATTAAGGATGTCGCTTGTCAAGTTTTGGAATTTTTGTCAGATTTTCGGAATCCTCTATTTTTTGTCCATTTGAATGCCTTTAAAAAAAAATGCCAATTGCCCATTGACCCCCATTTTTCTTTTTATAAATCTTTTGCATGTATAATTTTAAGCCATTTGTCATGTTTGTAAAAGTCTTAAAAAAATCTTATTTATATTTTAATAGTTTTTGAGAACTTTAACTTGTCAATGATAAAGCTATAAAAAATCAAGAGAGAACATTTTCCTGACAAAATTTCAATAGCTGATATCTCGAAAACAAGCACATTGACATATATATATATTCTTTGCTTTTTTGCTTCCTTAATTAATCCTCTAACAATATATACTAGTTTTATGAAAAGTATTTATTTTGAAACTGAGTAGTGAACTTCCTATAGCTTATATTAATCAAACAAACTCCATCAAGTATAATTTTATGAATTTTGTTCTACTTCTTGACAGACTACCGGCAAATAGACATGCTACAGGTATTGTATAGCTTAAATATGTGTTTAACTTGATTTATCTTATCAAAGATGTATATTTATATCAGATTTTTGTATAAATAGCATAGATACAACTTAAAGAATATTTAGTTTCTATAAACATGATGTATGATGTCATTAAAACAATCACAATGAATGTGTTTTTGTCATGCAAGCTGGATTTTTCATTATATATGTATGTCATTGTACATGTTGTATGTCATTATACATGTATGTCATTGTACATGTTGTATGTCATTATACATGTATGTCATTGTACATGTTGTATGTCATTGTACATGTTGTATGTCATTGTACATGTTGTATGTCATTGTACATGTGTCATTGTACATGTTGTATGTCATGTTACATGTTGTACATGTATGTGCTGCTGATTTAAGTAGACCCTTTGTGATAATATAGCAAACTGATGTCGTCAAACCAGGTTTGACTGTACAGTATATACTTTGGTCTAAGGAGGGGGTTTGTCTCATTGCTGATCATATCATTATATATACAAGTCTAAATTGAAAACTACGTTCAAACCTATGATTGTGTTGGATAAAAACCACAATTTTTATACGTGTGCATGTAAAAAAAAATCGTTGTAGAAGGGTCTAAATACAGCACAAACAACATTTTCCAAAAGACCAAATATATATATATCTATCATATCAATAGATATTTATTAAGTCAAGTTAGGTTCAAAGTGACCAAGTAGTTGCAGAGAAGATGACTAAAATGTAAGTTATCTAAGGCTGGATGAATTATGGACCCTAAATTGATGACAGTAAGTCACATGTCATTTTGGGCCTATGGTCCAGTTGAGTTAAAAAAAAGTGTCAAAATTACCGTGGATATTTCTTTGATAGGCGTAGCCAAATATATCAGGTTTACTGCAGTTGGAGCGTTAACAAAGTGAAGAAAGTTTGTTTTCACTACCTCCTTTATTCCCACATCCTGGCCTGTTATCTGTAATACAAAAATTTATATTTTACAATATTTTTAGCATACTCTTTCTGGCAATGCTAACAACATGGCTATAGGTAATATTAAGGTTAAACTTCAATCACTTATTAATCATTCTTTATAATGAGAATTTCATCATACATGGTCTTTTTCTATTACATTTTGTATGTCACATGGCATGTAGGTCATGCAGGTAGCATTGACATCAACATGATCAAAAGACATGACGAGAGAACTTTCTAATTTTGGAATAATGATGTCATTATTGGGAAGCAGGACAAATTGCCCCACTGGTAAATCGACCCACTTTTTCACCAACTCATGATCACCCCATTTATAAAATAGTCGCCCTGAACTGGTTAACCAACTCGCCCCACTTTTTGGTAGAAATCCAGAATAGTTTAAGAAAGTTATTAAAATTACAAAAACTTTAACCAAAGAGGGAATATTTGTGGACGACGATGACAATGACGCCGAAGAAGGAATGTAGGATCACTACAGTACGCCCAGAGAGTTTGTATTCCCAAACTCCATACACCAAGTTTTTTCCTGGTGTGACACCAGGAAACTCCGACATCACTCCCTAAATTCTCGGAGAAATTTGGGAGTATTCCCTCCGACTTCCGCGTAAATCCTTTACCTTTTGTTTATTGTATTAGCGACATCTCTCCCAGTCTGGAGTGATGCGGTGTCACACCAGGTAATTAATTGCCCTAATCCTTCTGATCTATGCCGGCACGCCACAGTCAAGGTATGCGAGATTTCTAAATGTAATTAAACAATTGTATTTCCTGTCTATTGATTATCAGTTTATATCTGATTGCTTGAAACAAATGAAAGATTAAAATAAAAATAAAAACGTTGTTGTTAATTCTTTTAATTACTCTGTACATCTAAATCAATTTTTAAAAACAACTATATTTGATTTTGACTTCCGTTCTTTATCAGTAAATAAATATTTAATTTACTAAAAGAGATATAATTGTGTAACAATAAACGGAGACTAACGCTGAATAAATTAGGGTAGTTTAAAGAAAAGTGACACGTCTCAAAGTTTTTTTATACAAGTAAAAAAGAAAATATTATTCACTATCTGTTATGCTAATAAGTCTACGCCATTTCCATTTTACAATTACAAAATAAAAGTTTTAAAAAGCAAAAGGTTGTTGTTATTAAATGCTTCCAACTGCATTAAAGTTTTATAAAAAAAATTCTATACTTGATTATGACCTCCGGTTTTTTTTATCGGTAATTTATATAACTTACGAAAAGAGACATACTTGCGTGAAAATAAACGGAAATTAACGCTGAAGGTATAAAATGTGAGAAAGAAAGAAAATTACGTGTCTTAAAACTTGTATATGCAAGAAAAAAAGAAAATACTTTTCACCATTCCTTATGCTTAATAAGTCTACGGGCACGATTTGTTAGCATTACTTTAGGATAAATAATACATTTCGGCTACAACAGGAATACTTCTATAGCTGCAACAACTCGTCGTTGCATAATATTCATTTACGCACAATGAATGTAAACTTTTGTGTTGTATTTAGAACAGTGATCTTTAAATATTTTTAAAGCAATTAATTGCCGTGGGAAGACGATACGCATCTCAGTGATCAACAGTGCGTAGTTGAACTTGAACTTGACTTTGCTCACATTATTGAATGCTAAAAATAGTGACATCAATTTTGTCCACGAGATTTTTATTTGGCGGGAAATAGTATAATGTAACAGTAAACTCAGGTGACCTTTCTGGATAACCGTGGGAAAATTCATTCAAGGTTTAAACTTGCTTTCTAATGATTGACATAAATTTGTGTGCGTTAAGACTGAGGCTCTAGAAGGTACTTTTACAATTGATTAACCGGATTCTAAATTGTATTCCTTTTCTGAATTAACCAACATCAGCCGTTTATTTTTACGTTTCTCAATCAACAGAGGACATAAAACCGGACATTATTTATAGTTATACGTCCATAGTCAACACTATATATTAATGGTAGATGAAAACAGGATGCATGTCGTTCAGTTCCTGATGGGCATTGGTAGAGATCCTTTGTGAAATTTTGCCGATCGTAAAAATCCGATCCACATTTTTTTTTACATATTTCTTTCTTGTAGAACACGATATAATTTCATTTAAATATTCTATTTTATAATTGTTGAAATACTTCTTTTTATATTTCGCCGAGGACTTTTAACGAGCTGTAAAATACGGATTGCGCCAATCCAATTTTATTTTAAATAATTCAAGATCAATAACAGATCATAACGGATAAACAAAAACTTTCTCCATATAATTAAATATTTAAAGGTTGTGATAATTGTGTTGTGTCTGGGCGGCGAATGTATCTCAGTATTTATGAATATAGGGCTGCCACATTGCATACAAAACTATTTGTCACTTTACAGTTTCTTTTTTAAATTCAAATATTTCAAGTCGGTAATCTACAGAGGTAGTGAAACATAATATTTTACATTTCAAAATAAATTGAAAGTAACAGAGTTCACTTGCTGATCCGATAATTAACTCTTGGGTTTAATTTAGATTGGACATATTACCGTAAAAAACATCATTTTGTTTTAAGCCAGTTAATATTAATTATATAATATTGAACTATTAATGAACCGAATATTGCTCACTGAGTAGGTCATAAAAGGTTCTAATTGTGGTAAAATCGTCTTTGTTGAAAAAACAAAATTATGACCTGATCGGACTATAATGAAAATACAGAATAAGTGTTTTAATCGTATTTTTATACGTTTGTACGTTGTATGTCATATGACAATGACATGGGCATATACATACCAGAATAATTATCTTATTTTAAATTAAAATGTCACTTTTATCTGACAATGAAAGGACATTTTAATAAATAACGTATTTTAAAGCACTCAGGTGCAATCAAGATCGATTAAATGTACAAAGGTAATAAATCTGGCTAATCCGATGATGTTGTCACGCGTCATTAATTTTCAGTACATCCGATGGGCAATAAACCAATAAACAGCCACGCGGTGTTGGGAGAGAATCTTTGGAGGAAATTGGGAGTATAATCCGTGATTCGCGGTGTCACACCGCTACACTCGGAAATCGGTGATTAGAGTTCGCGATTACATACTCTCTGGGCGTACTGTAGGTCTTGCTTTATCGACAAAAACCATTATCGTCAAAGTACGGTCGTCAACATGGAGCTTTTGCTCACACCAAACCAAGAGCGATAAAGGGCCCCTAAATGACTAGTGTAAAACCATTCAAACGGGAAAAACATGTTAATCTAAGGTTTTCATAGGTATTGATTTTATTTATCATGTTTATGATTTGGACAGGTATGACCATGATGACAGGGACTAAATATACAACAGGAATGCATCTTTTGCATCAAGTGGGGCGAGTTGCAATTGGCATTACTAAATTCATCAGGATTAATCTATGTTGCAAAAGTTGGGCGAGTTGACAGACCCCATATTTTAAGAGGGATTTTTCAAGTAAAACTTTACATAAACATGATAAATGGAGCAAATTATCCAACCTATTTTCAATCCTTTTTCATAAGTGGGGAGATTTTTCAGAAAGTTGGTAAAAAAGTAGTGTGATTAGGTGTGGGGCGATTTGTCATGGATTCCATTATTGAATTATCTCTAAATGTCACACTTACATTCATAAATAAATACAATGGCTAATAAATACACTTACATGACTTAGTTCATGTAGTTAAAAGTTGTGAATTTAAAATGCCAGATTCGATGGGTCACTGTAAAAACTGTCCAAATATTTTGATGCAAGGCATCAAAGAAAAATAATATAATATGGGGACGAAGTCCCCTATTACAGTAGAAAAGTCAATAAAAAAAAAAAAAAAAAAAAATCGGGGAAAATTTCCCGAATTTTTCATTGTACTAATGAACTCAAAATCGTTCAAATCTTTTTTGTCGTGTTTTTTAATTTCAGGATCTGCGCAGAACACATAACTCTACTTCCTTTTTCCGGTCTTGTTGTCGTGAGACTTTGGTTAGTCTAGTAAAATATTGGAACTGAAGGAACACAATACCAATATTTCATTTCTAATCATTCTTTGTCTTTGGTATGAATAAATGTTACCTGATGCATTGTGTTTCTTTGTTTTCATTGAAAATGACGTCATAACTTAAATAACGTCACAAGTAAAATCCCTAACAACAGAACCAAAATCGGAAACTTTACGGTATTTCCGTTTCTTTTTTTTAACAAATATTTAAGTTACAAAAAAAAAATTTAACTTCATCCCCATTTACATGTAATGCCTGCCTCATATTAGCCTTTGAAGACGTCATAATCTGATATTTACTTGGACTCGGATCTGATCTGATCAATTAAAGTTGGACTGAACCTAACCAAAGAAATAACACTCTTCTGAATCATTCACGACTAAAAAGCATAATTAATTAAGACTGACATATCTTGTATTTTGAACTAATCGACGTCACCTTTCGTAAGAGATTCTGTGCCACTGTGTGTAATGTTTCTTCCTCATTTCTTTGACAAGTTGGTAACCATAACCCTCCTGTTTCACATTTTGTTAGCAATATTCTCTGATCTAAAGTTCTGGGGATTAAAACTGTTACAGACTCCAATTGTCTACCGGAAGGCATTGTGTTTTGCGACGTATTGAATGTTTTAATTACGAAATACAGAGATTTTGTGTTTTGCCATTTCAACCGGAAATTCCCATGTGAAAGAAAATTTCCCACATACAAAATATTTTGTAACTCAACTGCAACATCATAAAAAATATTTTTATGGTTAATTAAAGAGAAATTTATAGGATAATTTTACAAAATATAGTCATTATTTTTGGGCGGCTCAAGGTTAATAAAAAGTGTATAAAAAAATTATTGGTACATAGCATATCAAATATTATGCAGTAAAGTGTCAATCTGCTATAAAAAAAAATTATGAATTCCGTATCTGTATGCATAAATAAATTTCTACATAATTAATTCCAAAAATGAATTCAGAAAGTAGTTTTTGAAATAGACAAAAATAGAAGCTGTCGATACTATGTACTCCTATAGTATATAATGTTCGAAGTTACAGACCTGAAAGCCACACTTCACCACAACTTCACGTGTGATTTGTTTATAAAAAGAATTGTTGACAAAATTGTATAGTAGGTCGCATAAATTTAAATGAACGTCTTGTATGCAAAGCCAAATACAAATATCTAAAATGTTAAAATAGCCAATGCATATTTTGATATATAGAGGTCCATCAAAAAAAAAAGAAGAAAAAAATCAACAAGTTGAACAACACAAAAATCAAAGCCCCTGTTTTAGGCACAGGCACTTGTTTCTATCCATTGGAAGACCCACTATCAACGTATAAGTGCCTGTGGTTTCAGGCGTTTCAGATTGGTCAAAGGAGAGGGTGAGCGCTGCTGGATAACTCGGACTAAAACAAAATCGGTCGATAACAAAATCAGACTATAACAAACTCGGACTTAGTCCAAATAAGTTTTACCAAAATTTTAAACACATAGGTTTAAAAAATATCTTTTCATTAGTAAAATTGAAAAAAAATGAATTTTTTGCTTCTTTTAAGTATAATGGTTTATGCCTTTGATCTTATCATTTAGCTGCAAATTCTATTTTAGTTGAAAAATGCGATAATAATGGCTTTACATAATGAACTGATACTTTCTTAACAGATTTTTCACAGCAGTGGGAGTATTTTTCCTGTAAAGTTCAAAGTTTTATCTTTCAGATTATGTAATAAAATTCTACTGTTCGCGATAAAAATATTACTGTTCGAAGGGTGTTGATATTAGGGGGTTATTAAAATAATGATACTTAAAGAAGTGATTTTTGGGAAGGAAATTGAGGTATGATACTTAAACAAGTGGTTTTTATGTCATTATTCTAGATTCAGTACAAGGTCATCACCTGAAATGACCTGGTCATCCTAGACAACACAGATGTTGGTTCTGATAAGTTTAGAAACATAATTAGTCCCTGGATCATTAGTATTCTATATTTAAAGCTACAGTAAAATTAAATCACTTCTTCTAGTGATTATTTTGTACTACTTAAATAGGTTATTATTAAAGAAAGACAACTCTTACTTTCAACCTTTATGGAAATAATGTTACTTGAATCAGTGATTTGTGATTTTAATCAGTGATTTAGAAAATCACTCATTTAAATACATTGTAAGTCCCCTGACTGTTTATAATGGATTGTATATATACATGTATAGGGTAAATAAAATAATATCAAAGTTATTTTCACAATTAACATAATTAAGATAAGTAAAAGAATAATATATGCAGACACTGTTTTAAATCCATCTGACTTCCAACTACACACACACACATTTTCTTTAATCATGTTTATAAACATAACAATAGAAAACTTTGAACTATTTTACATTGTTTTATTTGATATGTCATGTATGTTGAACCCAAATGAATGAAGCTAAATGTTTTTCTTGATATTTTCAGATGACAAAAAAGCAAGTGTGTGAAGTTTGCACAGAAAATGAATCCAAATATAAATGTCCAGCTTGCCTTCTGAAATAGTAAGGCCATTTATTTATAGTTGTTGTTTATGATTAATATTATACCTTGAATTATATGGTAATTATTTGATAGGCTAATACAGAATTATGTTTCATAGTTTTCCAAAAATTGGCAGGGTCGCTAATTAAACCAAACAAATTGAAGCCTCCATTGACCATTATTCCTGCATTGTAGGTGAATAACCCTTTTAGTACCTCATTGAGCAAGTGTTAACTCCCAAATATAAAGTATGACGTCACTTAATGTCTGATAAACAAAAACAAATATGGCAACAGCCAGGTGAGAAGCCCTTCGAGTAACGAAGAATCGAGATCAAACAAGGCTTGAATATTCATCTAGTGTTGACAATATCTCTTATAAACAGCCCTTTTCAGGGCCATCTACATTTTACAGATGAGAGTATCTACAAAAATGTTAATGTACACAAAACAAATTTCTAATGTACAGTACTACCTGTGACTTTATCTTATTAATGGTGGCCATAAAAAATATGTTGACCATGGTGGCCCTAGATGTCCATCATCATACCCCCTGTTGCTTTTTTAATACACAAGGTATTACTCAAAAACTAGTCAAGGATAAAGGGAAATTTTGTATGCATTGAAGTGTTAAAATTATATAACTTACAGGTCATGTGACAGTGTCTCAGGTAAAAAATATGTGTTTGTCAAATTTAATAACTGTGATTATGACAGGAAATTCAAAAATAAAATGAAATAATAAAATTAGTTGAACAAATTGCTTAATAAAAACTAATTGTTTCATTACTATTGGTTTTCATATAATACCTTTTAAATATTTTTTAATCAATTTAAGTTATTTTTATTTTAAATGTATTAAGTCTATTTTTTGGTAAGTGAAGAATAAATGAATATCATTTTCAACTGCAAACATTTACAATGCCTAACTTTTTCTATTGAAAAGGTGTTTCTCAAATTAATTTTCTAAAATCAAAATGGTTTATTATTGTAGATAGACTGATCTGCATTCAACATTGTTTAACATATATATGTTTATAATTGTCTGAAGACTTGTGTTAAAAAAAATTTAGGCAATTCATTATTTCTCTATCAAATAAAACATAAATATTAGAAATACTCATTACAACAAAATTTGATAATATTTTTATTGTCATATGATATTTTAAACATGATCCATAATTTAGAGGTTAAGCATTTCTTTTACTTTTTGTTCTTGGGTAAGAGACATTTTTATAAGAAGGTAAATAATTTCCAAATTGAAATAGATTATCTACAAATGATCTAAAGCTGTTTTGTTAATTTTACAATCGACAAAGGACTGTTCTACATTGACCAACAAGTGGTACAGTTTACATATATTCTATCCTTTCTAGGAATTATATATTGTCCACTATTTTCTATTTCCAAATTTATGACCAACAATTTTCTACCTATTGACAAAATCTAGTTTACAGTTTTTATCATAAGTTTTTATTCATAGATTTTTCTTTAAATAATTTTTTATTAAGGACTTTTGAAGACTAAATTCATTCAAGTCCCTACAATTATTAACTTTATTTAAATTATTCTAAAGGCCTAGGTTGAGTGAAATATTCTTTTCAGATGTATACCAAGAAAAGGTATCATGCCAGTCCAGCACTTACAACAATATAATACACAGAACAAAATTATGATTTAATTAATAGACCATAAAAGTGTCACCATCTTTAGAAGTGCACTTAATATTTTCTGGAGACAGATTTGGACAGAAATTAACCAAACTGAAGATAACATATTTAATAATTTTCAAGAAGATTTCTTAAAATAATTTCTTTTCATAAGATTCACTTTATTCAGATATAAGAACATTTTCATCATGATTAGCATTTTTAATGAACATCTATCAAAATTTGATGATGGTGGGCATTTGGAAAATAAGTCTAAATTCAGTGATGGTTTGTGCACAACTCTTGTTTTGAGATTTGAAAATACTTAGATATAACAAAATTATTTTTTCCTAAACCATATATTATGATACTTGCAGTTTTCCTGAATAATATTAGATATTATCAAAATTTATTGTAAAAGGATTGATATTGATCATCTTAGTTTGTTATGAAACTGACTTGTTTAATTACTTTCATTTTAAATAAAAATCATTTGCATGATTATTAGTTATTGATAATAGTAATAATTCATTTATTAATACAAAAAAAAACCAATTGCATCAATGTACATCATGTACATTAACCTAGCTTTCACTAAAAACAATTATTAAAAGTCTGTTTATCTCAAATGCTAGTCAATAACTTTATCTTTCACGTTTTGCCATTTCTACTCAAGATTCTTACCAAGAAGAAATTAAAAGAATAAGAAACAAAAAAGAAATAAAAAAAACACATCCAAAAATGAAAAAAAAACAATTAGAAAAATAAAAAAATTATATAAATTAAAGACAAAAAATAATAATAAAAAATTACAGACTAAAATAATATTTTATTCTACATTTTCCAAAAAAGTTGAAATGTCAATTTTAAAAGAAACCTGAGTTACCTGTACAGGTAAATATAAATGAAACATACCAGCTGAAAACTTCAACCCTGATTGATTTTAACAGGTAACATAATAAGATAAAAAATCTACCTATGTTATGTTTTATGACCCCCAATAAATGGCCAACATCTCAAAATTGAATACCCCAATAAATGTTCACCATTGAATGTTGACCATGCAGGAGGGTGGACATTACTAAGAGGATGTCATGGGTTGTACTGTAGGTGTTTTGACAATCTATTACAATATTTTAATTACTTTTAATTGTTTGTTCGGAATAATAAACATGACAAAACAGTTATGGCCCTTTGAGTTGGTAATTATCCAAAATTGTCAACCAAAATCAGTAGCGTAGCCAGGGTTGAAATGATGTGGATGCCAAACTGTCGCCGAGCGTAGCGAGGCGAAAAAATTTTGAAGATCTTTTTATGCAGAAAATTATATATTTTTTTCGGACACTTCCTATTTGCACGTGTACTCCCCCAGAATCCGACACTTGTTAGATTTTTTATGTAATTTCAAAATACCCACCCATTCATATATTGCCAACATAATTTTATTGTTTTCTCAAAACTACCATCATTCAATTCATAAACATGATAAATATTTGATGTAAAAGTTTCCACCAAATCTTATATTTGACATCTCAAAAACGGACCCATTACAGCGGCACATCTGTATATGCCGGAACTTCGGAACATAGTGATTACTCTTTCGCTTAACGCGTTGCAGGGGACATGGAAATATCGGGCGTCCGTCCCTCCGTCTGTTCGGTTTTGTTGGCACTCGCATGTGTATAATTCTTGCCAGATGTTTATGAAACTTAAATCATCAGCAATGTCTTTGACACTATCAAAAATAAGTCCTGATCAAATATTTTTAACCGGTTAACCTCCTTTGAAATAAAAATTATAATGGAAATCCCATCGCATTTGCTCTGAAGCTTTTATTTATCTTTAGATATTACTTTTAGTTATTGGCCTTGCTTCTTGGATAGATAAAAAATGCAATATGGGGAGCATTAGCTCTTCTTTTATTGAAAAATCATTATTTGTATCTAGATGGAAACGCGGGGTATTATAAGCCCATGAATGATCACACACTATTACAAATTCACGTTTTTATTACGTCGTCTTTTATGTCAGAGGAAACGATATCAGGATATAAATGGTGGTTTAGTTGTTAGTAACGTTGCTACGTCAGATGTAGAAGCCACCTCTCCGCTTGGCCCAATTTCAGATCAGACATCTCCGCGGATCTGCCTGTCATCATCCTCTGTCTGGGCTTGCCGTAGCTGACGACATAGACTTTTCACCAAAAAAGTCAGAAAGTCGATTGATACATCTTGTTTACATAAACTAATTGATCATACATAAAAGACCGCGCATACTGATTTAGAAATGATTGGACGTTATCCTCATATTTCCATTCTTGTTACATTTGGATACATACGAGTTTAACTCCTACGAACACATTTTTTTAAAAATTTTTTTAAATTTTTTTTATCAAAATGATGTGGATGCTTGAGCATCTGAGCATACATGCAAGCTACGCCACTGAAAATTTATTTTATGAATCAACTCCTCAGCGGCCATAACTGTATTTTGTGTCACATTGTTTTACATTGAATAAAACTTTGAACACATTCATTGACAAATTTGCAATCTACATTGTGTATACATGGTATAGAAACTTATGAACTATGAAGCCAAAGGAGCATATATATAATGAACATGAATTTGGTAACCCAGGGAGTAAAATCTTGCATTTATCTTAACATTTTCCGTGATCATGGTGATAGTGTCAAAAAAGTTGAAACCTATCAATCATGTCAATGTAAAAAAATGAATAACAAATAAACAAGCAATCCTACAAAATAATGTTTTCTGATTTGTTTTTATACGGCCATTTACAGGATGTTTTATGGTATTCCTCTGTCCGTCCGTCGTCAACATGTCAGACATTAACTCAAATATATTGTCAAAAGCACTTTAACCAATTTGCATAAAACTTTGGTTAATTGTTTATATCTATTGATGTGAGCTCTATTTAGTTTTTTTATAAATTTTAGATTTTATGTTTCCGAGTTAAGGGGTTTTAGTCATTAAAAAAGGGGGGATTTTCCAGTTTTTTATTTTAACAAAGTTACATCTGTGTCAATGTGTGTTAAACTAAGACGCTCTGCATGCCATCTGACAGTATCCACATGTATGTTAATGAACCTTAATTTTTTTATGAACCAGATGATGGTTTTATCTGGTTTGCAATGTTATACATGTTATATTTACTTGCATTATAAAAGTATGATTGTTAAAGAGACAACTATCCACCAGAAATTAAAATATAAAGATTTAATCATTCCTGTGGTATAAAATTAAAGTAGACTCCCTTCCTAACCTTAATTGTAAAGGTATAACCAATAGTTATTTTAATTATAAGTATAATTTATGTATTGAGAACCAATTGGACTACAATGGACTGCATTCTCGTAAACTACATTGTCGTAAACTGTTTCAAGACATATGATTAAAGAGAAATATACTTGTGCATGGTTGTCTAGATCTGATTACATAACTATTTTGTTTCTGTTTTATTTTTCAGTTGCTCATTGCTATGTTACAAAAAACACAAAGGTAGGAATAAAACACCAGAATTTTCTGGGATGATTGATATGACATATTGTACATCTTGCAATTTTTATTTGAATTGAATAATATATACTGTTTAGGTCGTTGTAGACCAAACACTTGTTAAAAATACATAATGGAGTAATAGATTCATTGATCATGTCAATGGTTAACATCACTTTCAGTATTATTATCATTTTGATGGCAGACAATTTTTTTCCAAATCTTACTCATTCCTGCCATAGTGGTAGGTTGTTAACCATGTTGTTAAAGATATCAGAACTTAATATTTTTTAATTGATATTCAGTTTTTAGTTATAATGGTTAAATTTTTTTAGTATAATTCTAACAGTTTCAAACTCATTCTGTACTATATTGCAGGCGCGGATCCAAAGGGGGGGTTCCGGGGGTTGGAACCCTCCCTTTTTTTTTGACGATCAATGCATTTGAATGGGGACATGTAGTTGGAACCCCCCCCCCTTTGTCCTGGGTTATGAACCCCCCCTTTTTAAAATGGCTGGATCCGCCCCTGTATTGTCATGATTAATTTGAAAGTACTTAGCATTCTAGCATTTTCTTGTTTAGAAACATTGAAAAGCTTACTGATAATTAGATTTTGCCTGCATCTATAAGCATCACTAGGCCAATGACAAAGCATTTGTGTTTTTTTTTTTTTTTTAAACATTTCAAAAAGTAATGCTTGAACTCTATTTCGGATTTCAAATATTAGATTATTTTGTTATTTTGTACGAGATTCAAAAAAATGTTTTAAACAAAGCTATCCAAGACATGTTATCACCATTTGCATACAATTTTCAGGAATAATAGAGAATCTGATATATCATGTATATGCCAGCTTCTACTAAATTAAATTTGCAATATAGATTAAAACAATCACCTTCCTATCCTCCTATCCTCTATCTTATATTCATTTTTAAAGAAAATCCCTCTCTTTAGGTAATTTTAGGTAATTTTTAAGGGCTCAAGGTACCATTTTCAAACCAATAACTCCTTCATGTATATTCTTAAACAAATGTATGGTACTTCAAAACAGGAGTGGAAGTGTACACAAATCATGCAAATAGCCTTAAATTGTTACAACATTATTGAAAATACAAGAACTTGTATACACAATTTCATTGTTGTTCACAAACACATTATTGAAAATACAAGTATTGGTATACACAATTTCATTGTTGTTCACAAAAAAATTATTGAAAATACTAATACCAGTACTGGTATAAACAATCTCATTAAGATGCCTCAGTGGCTGTGTGGTCTAAGTAGTTACTACTGTAATCACTAGCCAGTCAACACTGAGGTTGTAAGTTCAAACCCCGCTCATGCAGGTTCACTTGACTCCAATCTTGGTTGACTAGGATAGTCAGTTTTCCTTTCAAAGGTCTGTGGTTTTCTCGGGGTACTCTGGCCTCCTCCACCAATAAAAACTGGCTGCCACGAAATAGTCTAAATGTGGTGCTTAGAAGTGGCGTTAAAACACCAACAATCAAAAAATCAATTACAATTTCATTGTTATTCACAGAAGCTTGCAAAGACGCCAGAGAAAAGACAGAACAAGCAAAGAAGAGTGAAGAAGACGCCAATGTTATTCATTCAGGTAGTAATTATATTATTATCATGGAAACTTTAGCTTTGAGTTAATTATTAACCTTTAAACTTTATTTTCAGAATTATTTTTTAGTCTCTTGAAAGGGCTTGATATAAAAATGTGTGTTAGATTTTTATTTTAGTTTGCTTTGATTTTTACAAAATTGAAATTCAAACAACATCTTTTAAGTTGTGTTTCCAAAAGGGTGTTGCTCTCAATTAAATGATAACACCAATTAGAAATTAAACTGTGAACTATTATGCAAAGAAGTTTCAACATACCTTATGACTTTCTTTTATTTGTATACATGCATTAACCTTTTGACATCATTTTCGAAAATTATACAATGCTTTTCTATATTTTTACAGTTGAACAGACAGAAGAAAGAGTTTCCGTTGAAAAGTTGGAAGAATTAGGTATTCAGTACTTTGATTTTGTAGTTACACATGATGTTCTGGAAGTCCCCTTCTACTAAATATAGCATGTTGGTTTACTGAAACTATATTAACTAGCATACTATTTAATAGCACATCTACCATGCAAACATGGGTTTGAAAGGATCAAAATATAAATATAAAATCAGAAAAAGATACATTCATGTAAATTCATACACTAGTTTTTAAGTTAACAGCGACACCAAAAAACTGTTTTTGTCTGAGTAGGAATACTTTTACATTTGCTCTAAATATGGGAGTAAATGTGATGTGGCACCTAAAGAGAGAGAAACATTTATCAGAAGTCTTTTGTTTTGCTTTATCTTACTCGTTTGTCAATTTGTAATAATATTGTGTCATATTGCAACTTATATTGCAATAATTAATATGACTTCACAAAAACATAAATGAAATTCATTTTCCGCAAACAGTATGCACAATTTAATATAGGCTCAAAATGATCAAAATATTTTTTTTCCCAATCCAAAAATTACATTCATGTAAGTTCATCAACATCAGACATCAAAAGGACTATTTTTGTTAGCGTAGTACATGTACTACTTTTACATAATATGTTTTAAATATTAGTGAGTGAATAAGTGATGTGATAGTATAGCAAATATGTCCCAATGTATTTTTCATATTACTTCATTTATTTGTATACATGGATTTACCATTTGAACTTGTTGAAATATTATCAAATCTATAGAAATACTTTTATTTTTTTTAGCAAATGAACAAACAGAAGATAGAGTTTCAGTAGAAAAATTGGAAGAATTAGGTATTGTACTTTGATTATTATTATGTGGTGTAAACTATTGATGTAAATTGAATTAGTTCAGTGATTTCGTTGTCATTCTGAAAAAAAGATTACATTTATTTTCTATCATTCTAGAAGGTAGTCAAAAGATTTCATACAACTTTAAAGTAGTTCATTTTTAAGGGCTCCACCAGTTAAAAAAATACACTTTTAAAGCCAACTCACATATGTTGGTATCAGTCACCATTGTCACAATTACGACTATACACACTGAAATATAGTTCACAATATTTCTCATATCTGTGTACATATGCACAAATGAACTGTGAACAATGTAAGATTTTTTTTTCAGAGTAGTTCACTCAAGATTGCTCATCTTTAAAACAGGGAAAACAGCAACTTGTACACAAAATGTTAACTTTAGACTTTTTAGTTTTGGATTCTGTCTTCAACTTATCTGCTTTATATCAATATTACAAAAAAAATATCAATGCAAAATGTATATGCATGATATGAAAGACTTTTACAATCTTTATACACAGTATCTAAAAATATTTTTCATCTTATTTTGTAGAGCACTCTGTGCCCTTGAGACAGATGTTGGAGAACCCACATTTACGAACAATATTACAAGATTTAGCCAAATCAACGAACCCTGCCAAACAAATGGAGAAATTCATGCATGAACCTTTATTCCTGGAATTTGCTGACGAATGTTTACAAACTGTTGAACCTAGTGCACCAGATGTAGAGATGGATTCAGATTAAATTGTCAAATTCAAATGGTTTTTTTCTGTCAGATGTTTTCCATACAGCTGATTGCATTGTAGAGCTATTTTTAAATTTATGACTTCAGAAACTTCTACAAATATAGATAAAGTAAGATGTGGTAATGAGTGTCAATGAGTAAACTCTCTGTCCAAGTCACAATTTGTAAAAGTCAACTATTATATTTTAAAGTCAAAATATGTTCAACATGAAGCCTTTGTGCATACCAAACAGCAAATGAGAAAACCAACAGTTTGTGCACAGATTTTCCTGAATTGTAGTGATTAATCTGACCGGGCTAATATTTAAAATATGAAATTTATACTTCAAGAACATTTCAAAAGAAGATTATTTAAATATCACAATGAGAAAGTAACTGAATTCTGATTTTTGAAATATTGAATATATAGTTTAACACCTATGCCAGTGAATATTAACTATAAAATAAGAGAAACCTAAATGATGCTTCTATAGGAAGTATCTAGGGTGACAGGGGTAAAGTAAAATAGTGATATATATTCTCCTCGCAACAGTTGACACTGAAGGGTAAACAGACATCATAAAATAATCTATTGGTGAACACAAACTTGCTCTCCTTGGGTAAAAATTATGTTAAGGTTGGATAAAAATAAGAAATATAAAAAGAAGATGTGGCATGAATGCCAATGAGACAACTATCCACAATAGACCAAATGACACAACAACTAACAACTATAGGTCAACGTACAGCCTTTAACAATGAGCAATGCCAATAACAAAAGTCAAAGAATATTTTCCTTCAATTTGTGTTTGTTCCTGCTTTAGAATAGTAATTACATATAGGCAATAAGTAAAATAAAGTGCAAATATATGACAAAGTTTATTTTCTAAATATCATATAGAGATAACAAAATATAATAAAAAGTTTTGTATATAAAAAATAATAAACATTTTGCCCCAATACTGTTCTTTAGCTTTTTGAAAGTAACAGTGATGTGAAATACAGTAGCAGTACTAGTTATCAACATGGAAATAGTTTAAACAACCAAAACTAAACAAATCATAACACAAAAATATTAATATTGTTTCCGATCTACAAAAACAAAAGTATACCGAAAAATGTTCTACAGTATTGCAGTTATATATATCTAACACAACTTGTACCTTTATTTTATTTCATTAAAACACATGCACATGAGAAAATATACTAAGAGACTTAAAAATAAACAAACATGTGAAGAATTATTCTTATTTGAATTTATCTATGTTTTGGCTGGATTGGACAAAGTCAGCTAATTATAGGATGGTGATACATGTATTGGTCCGGCACATTCATCAAAGTTGTGAACCTGCTATTAAGAAATTATTTAGATATTGTTTTCTCATTTTTCCTGAAATGGGAACAAGGTGATTTATAAGCAGTTATGTTTAGTTTTAAACCCAGCCAGACCTTTGGAATTCCACACCTCCCATTTTGGATTTGTTTTCAAGATTTTAATTTTTGTACATTTTTTATATCTGTATATTTAAATGTGCAGTATAGACCATTCTCCATTGTTTAACCTGCACAACCCAACCCAGCCATTCAAACTTTAATCCATTTTTTCTGCATAACATAATAATTTCTGTTATATCAAAATTATTTTTATTTGCAATATTTCTCTCCTACAAAACAATTTGATTGTCTATTTGTTAAAAACATTTTAAAGATCAAATGTAAAAAATAAAATGATGACCATTACCACATTGTAGCAAAATTCAGAGATTCAAATCTGCAGCTCACATTAGACATACAAAATAATCATGAATAAAGTTGAACAATTGAAGTAAATTCACCTGTTAAATATATCTATTTCCTATTTACAAAATATTCAACATCAGTAAAACAATGTCCCTTTTTGGCAAGATATATTCATCTTTACTTAAAAATCATTTTTAAACATCTATCATATTGTTTTAAATACTTATAAAATGGAAACAAACATTGTCATCACACTTAAAATGTTGTAAGATAACATCTTATATTATTAATCATAACTTCATTCATATTTAAGTTAAGTAACCTGGAATGGTACTACAATTTGACTATTTAGAATAATGTTAACTTGTTATATAACTAAGCAAATCGAGCATTCTGAACCATAACAAGCAATTTAAAATAGAACTGTGGTAAATACCATTGTTTTCAAATTCCTAGATATGGGAGACAACTATTGAAATCACAAAACTAGGTAAACGAGGATTTAATCAGACAAACATAAACAGCTGAGACGCTCTTTCATCAAAAAATAAATATACGATAAACAAAAGTGAAAACAAACATCAGATAAAACTTGCAAAAAACATCAAGATTGCATGTGTTAGCTTGCTAAGCATACCACACTTGATTACACTTGTAATACAAAGAATCAGTATAGATACAGATTTACTTGAGATCATAATCCAACACACATCCTTAAATATTATGCATGCATTGTAAATCTAGTCAAAACAAAACAATTTCTTTATTCCACAACTAAGCTACAGGATTTTAGCTACATTGTCATTAAATAAAACCTTTAGTTAAATTTCGAAATATTAAACAATAATATTGCATCCCTTAACTATTCAGACAAATGTTGTTCTATCTAAAAAAAACAACTTATACACAAAAGAGAACAAGTCAAGTATACATTTAGCATTAAATATACATTGTACTAAACTAAAATTACATTCCTTAATCACCAGACAAAAGTTGTACTATCTAAAAAGCATATGTACTGAAAAATTGTACAAGTATAAATTAAAATGCCTGTACCAAGTCAGGAATATGACAATTGTTATCCATTCGTTTGATGTGTTTGGACTTTTAATTTTGCCTTTTGATTTTGGACTTTCCTTTTAGAATGAGTTCAGTATTTTTGTGTTTATACTTTTTTCAGAATTTTTAAATACCACCCTACTGAAAATTTAATTGGGATTTCCAGTGGAAGTTCCAGTGGAAATCCACTGCAATTTCCACTGGATTCACATTGGGAAATTTGGTCAGGATTTTCTTTGGACTTTCTTCGGATTTCATTGGGATACCAATGGATTTCCACTAGAATCTCGGTGTAAAACCACAGCAGATTTCATTGGGATACCAATGGATTTCCATTGGAATCTCGGTGTAAAACCACAGCAGATTCCACTGAAAAAACAGTGGAATCTGCTGTGGTTTTACACCGAGATTCCAGTGGAAATCCATTGGTATCCCAATGAAATCCTAAGAAAGTCCAAAGAAAATCCCGACCAAATTTCATTAAAGTTCATGAACAAAAACACGCTTGTCCATTTGTAGTTCATGTCCTGTTCATGTTCTAGTTCATGAATTTTTTATGAATGATTCATGAATTTGTCCATGAACCATACCAGTTCATGAATCATTCATGAACACATGAACTACTGTGTTCATGAACTGTTCATCAGTAATTTAATTCATGAACATTGTTTGTCCACTTGAAGTTCATGAACTGTTCATCTAAAGTTCATGAAATTATTACAAAGTGTTTTCTTGAATTTTCATTTTTTATTTTTGTGTTATTATCATAAGTAAACTTCTCTTCCTGTCTGTAATTAAAATTGCTGTATCAGGACTTCCAACTAGAAATGCTAAATAACATCTTGGTGAAGTTGTTCTGCTTGAAATTCTTCACAGTTGAACAGATCTTTTAATCAATAAATGCATCTGAGTTTCCCCCTGCAAAATCAAAAATCACACCACAAAGAATCAAAAGTCCTTGATATTTGTTTTAAATAAACACTCAAGATTAAACAGTTTCTAACAGGTATAATACAATGTAATAATTTAATTTGATAAATGTTGTTTTTATTAAAATATCAATACATCTGTACAATGAATAGAGTATAAAGATTAATAACATGAATATTAATTCAGCCTTTTCATGACATTTCTAGGGACTCCAACGTCACGACGTTATGCATTGGAACAGCCGTTTTTACGAGCTGACACTTGACTTTCATGTCTTAATTTCTATCTGATTGTGTGCTTAAATAAAATAAAAATTACAGCCTTAAATTTGTTATTCCCTACTGTTCTATTTTGTGTCCATTTGCTGATTTATTCTGTTTAATTATTGTGAACGTCGTCGCTAAACTCTAGCGTTCGTGATGCTGCACTGCCAGTGGAAGTGCAACGGTACCGAAATAATTTAGTACACGCGTGATCGCAATGAAAAGAAACGGTGAGCCAATCAAATTACGACTTTAAAATAACAACCAATGAACGGCGGATCTTCCCCTGGTTCTAAAAATATAATTTTCTTTCCAACCAGGGTTCAAGAACGAGGGTACTTATAAAGTGAGAAACGGAATCGAAACGAAACGAAACGAAATATAACGAAACGAAACGAAATACAACGAAACGCAACGAAATATAACGAAACGAAACGAAATTAAACAATGAAGAAACGAAACGAAACGAAATGGAAAATGAAGAAACGAAATACAACGAAATAAACGAAACAGGCCTATATATAATATATCTTTTACATTGTTATAGGAGGTTAGGATTTTGATTTTAAAAAGGTGGTGTAATATTAATTGTTTTCTTTTTATTCCAAGTTCCGAGTCCAAGTTAAGGGGGCTACCATTTGATTTTTTTTTTGGGGGGGGGGAGGGGGAGAGGGCTATGATGAAATTAAAAAAAAGCCTGCAGGACAAGGATTTGAGTATAAAAAAGGCAAGACAGGATTGTTTAGTAAAAAAGAAGGCAGGATGAGCAACTGGGTAAAAAAACGGGATAAATTTATTTAAAAAAGACAGGATTGTTTAGTAAAAAAGAAGGCAGGATGAGCAACTGGGCAAAAAAACGGGATAAATTTATATAAAAAAGGCAGGACCAAATAAAGTGGAAAATAAAAAGGCAGAACAGAGATTACAACTAAATAAAATGCAGGACAAAAAAATTCCTCCTAGCCCATAAAAATCAAATGGTATCTCCCTAAGTTTGAATTGGCCAAGTTGTATTTGACAAGAAATTAAAAATGTGAAATGCTAACGGCTGACGAGTAGCCATAACGAAAACTAAATTGAACTGAAAAAGAGATCTGAGGTGAACGTCCTGTGTTTGAACCTCCCTTTTTACCAAACATGAATTTGAATGGAGATATAAATTTGGAATGTTTTTCTCCTGGGTTGGAGACCCCTTCAATCTTTTGAAAATGACTGGATCCGCTGCTGACGTCGATGAGAAAGAAAATCAACATACCTAGATGGTCAGAAAGAGTCCACCATCCATGTTTTAAGTGATTAACAAATATCTACATCGTGTTGCAAGCTGATTATCTCAATATAGATATAATATTGAAACATCTTACTGACAGCAATTCGGACTTGTGTGTATATCTTTGGTTAAGTTGCTTTCAAACTGAACCATGAAATCATTACTTTTGAGTGTAGTTACTTTTGAAAGTAGTTTAGTCCGACATATAGACAACGTTCTGTTCATCAGACTAGACTACTCTAAAGGGCGGGTGGATTCGTTTGAATTGTTTTACATTTATCATTTCGGGCTTTTTATAGCTGATTATGCGGTATGGTCTTTGCTCATTGTTGAAGGCCGTACGGTGACCTATAGTTGTTAATAACTGTGTCATTTGGTCTCTTGTGGTCTCATTGGCAATCTCACCACATCTTTTTTGTATGTACAAAATCATTCCTTTCCCTGAAATCTAGTAGAACAATTGCTTAAAGCATCTCTGAAACAAACTCAGTGACATGACAAAAATTGGACTTTGACCAATGAACCATGAAAATAAGGTCAAGGTCAGATGACATTTTTTAAACGGCAATTTTCATCTTATTAGCATCATATAAACCAAATTATTGATAAAGTACACCCCTTATAATGAACTATAGAAATGGGGTCCAAGTCAGATGATACCTGTAAGTTGAATACACCAAATATAGTGCACCTACTGCTTAAAATATAGGCGATATGGATTTGACCACGAAAACTTAACACTGTCCGACGTGCATGCAGATTTTACAAGATACTTAATTGTGTATATTTTGTATGCACCTGTCCTGGATTATTCAGGAGCCTGTTGTTCATGTGGTTGTTGTAGTTCATATGTGTTTTCTGTTTCTCGTTTTGTATATATTATATTGTGTCGCGGATCATACATATTCTGGAGTGCTGTTATTGTTTAAATCGCGTCTTTTTCATAGAGTTAATAACATATCTGGACGTCTTTTTTCTCGTTTTTCACCCAAAATAACTCAATCTGAATAATCATATGAACGGATGACAAATGCGATTATGCACTGAACCAATAGGACACAGAGGCATGATGATTAATTTATTGTGGAAAGAAGAGAAGCGACACCCAAAATGAGGTCTTCTCGTTTAATAGTATAGATATTGTTTTAACGTGGTTGTAACAATGATAACTACATCAACAGCACCACACAATTGCATAACATAAGGGTCAGATTCATTTCGTTGTATTTCGTTTCTTCATTTCGTTTCGTTTCGTTATATTTCGTTGCGTTTCGTTGTATTTCGTTTCGTTTCGTTATATTTCGTTTCGTTTCGTTTCGATTCCGTTTCTCACTTTATAAGTACCCTTTTACAATAGGTAAACGTATTTCATTAATGATGATAATTATTGACACCGGTCTGCAATGTTTGGGAATGAATGAATTGTCATTAATCATCTGTGCTTTTTTTCCAAGTTCCTCTATGTGCCGTATGATGGTTAAGAAAGGCACATGTTTGAACTCGGAGAGACAATCAGAAATTACATCTTTAGAAGAAAGAAATTAAGTTTACCATTGTCATGATTGTAAAAAGGAAACTTGAGAAACATCTCCAGCTCAAAGTAAGTTACAAAACTTCAAAGTTAGTCCCAAATTTTGTATGACTCTCAAAATGTAACACTCTTCTGGCGTAGTATGAAAAAAAGAAAAAGGATCTGAGCTAATTTCTGTTGTTAAATGAAAAGGAAATATTTTTTCATGGACATAATTTGGCTTTATTACTTAAGATTACACTACATTTGTAAACACATTGTGTATCACATGTATTGAAGTAACAGGGGTGTGGAAATAATTGTTGTGAGCACTTGTCCCCGGGCAAGTGAAACCTAAAATTTTACTTGTCCGGAAAATAATTTACTTGCCCAATTAATATTGAAGTATTTCTTGTTAGCTAGCCTAATATACGATTCTTACTTAGCACTGTTGTGCATCACAAACAGACCAAATGCATTTTTTTTTATGTGTAAAAAAAATAGGAAAGTAGGAAATGGGTTAACATCAATAAGACAGAAACCTAACAGCAAACCAACCAATGAAATTAAATGTAAAGGACAATTTTGCAGCAGTTTTTTTATAAAAAATTGTAGCCAGTAGGTAGTTTGTTACTACCAGGAACATTTGAATTTATAAGCAGAATGATTTTTTTTTAGTTGCAATTATTTTGTGGAAATTCCACTAGAAAAATAAAATTATGATCATGCAGAAATTTACTTGTTCTTCCATTGGAATTTCATTGTTTCGGAATTTCATTGGAATTCTGTTGAGATTCCAGAAGATGCATATTTTTTTACAGTGGAATTCCATTGTAATTCATGATTCCAATAAATGCCAGTGGAATTCCAATGGCACCAGTGGAATTCCACTGAATTCCTCTGAAATCTCAATGGAATCCCAATTAAATTTTCAGTAGGGCAGTATTTAGTGGTTTAAATTTCAAACAACACATGACAAGGAAAGTATGATTAAAGAGAATTTATAGATATAAGAAAATGTGGTATGAGTGCCAATGAGTCAACACTCCATCTAATTCACAATTTGTAAAAGTGAACCATTATAGGTCAAAGAATGAACAAAATGTCACAAACACCTTGGGGTAACGTTTTGCTCTGATGCTCGGTGGAACAGTCATATAGACAATCTGATTATCAGTGTTACGAAACATTTAAATATCCTGAGAAAACTCAAGTATCAGCTTTGTAGGAAAAACTTAGAAAAACTCTATTTAGTATTTATAAGACCAATTTTTGAATATGCAACTGAAGTTTGGGATAATTGCGGGATAGGATATGTTAATAAACTTGAAAGTTTGCAGCTAGAAGCTGCTAGAATAGTTACTGGTTTGCCTATATTTACAAAATCTGAAATTCTGTATGAGGAAATTGGGTGGGAAACTTTAGCTGACAGGAGGAAAAGACGAAAATTACAAATGTTTTATAATATTCAACATAACCAAGCTCCGGATTATCTATGCAAACTTGTTCCACCTAGTGTACAGAGCACAACTGCATATCCCTTGAGAAATGGCAATGACATCATTGTTCCTTTTTGTAGATTATCTCTTACTAAAGAATCTTTTATACCATCAACTATTTACCTATGGAATTATACCGATTTGTCCCTTTGAAAATCAGACTCTATAGCAAAGTTTAAAATCCAATTAAAAAGGCTAAATACCACAAATAAAGATGTACCAAAGCACTTTCTATATGGACCGAGGAAACTAAATATGATTTTAACACAATTCAGATGCTACTCATCTTTCTTGAACTATGACTTGTTTAGAGTCAATATAATTGCTGATCCATCTTGCTTTTGTGGATGTAACATTGAGACTGTACACCATTTCCTTTTCAACTGCTCTTTATATATACACCAGAGAGAAATTCTGATGAATAATCTAAGATGGCTTCCTGATGACCTTATATTAAATGTTAAGTTACTTACATCTGGTAATCCGAATCTCTCGTATGAACAAAATGTGAATATATTTAAACACGTATTCGAATTTATCAAAAGGTCTGAGAGATTTCTTGTTATGTAGAAAATGTATGTACGGTACATCCACGTCATCACCATCATCATCATCATCAACGTTTTCAATGTTTACATCTATTTCTGTTTCATTTTTTTTTTTCTCAATTGATAGACTCGTAAAATATTGTTTATTTTGATATTGCATGCTCATATTAATATTGTATTGTAAATTATTGTCATTCGGAGCGGACTTCATAAGTATGGCTTACTTGTGTCCAATCCATTTTACTTTGAGTAAATAAAATATGTTTAAACTAAAACTAAATAACCATTATCAGTGATTATAACAGAGCTTTCTCTAAAAAATAAGACAAATTCAAGCTGTTGATACATTATACAGTAAAAAATTGACAAAACAGTATTCTTAATATACATTCAAGATACAATGAAATGTTCCCCCCCTCCAAATCTCTTGTTATTTTTTCATACTCATTATAATTTGCTGTGTATTCCTATTACTTAAATTTTAAGTTGTCCTAAAGTTGGTCAAAACATACTACAGAACAGAGCCTGTTGATGTCACATGTAAAAATTAACTTCTATGCAACATTGTGACTATTGTAAACAAAGGTACATCTTTTGACATTTGGTTATTTCCTGTCATATTATTTTTCTCAATGTCAAGTATCAAATGATACCGTAAACTCCTTTCAATAATTCAGTTTTAAAATATGAAAATGTCAATGGACTACTGATATAGTTTCATTCATTATAGATTCATATCTTTTTTTTAACAGGTGTGCAGACATTTTGGGTTGTCTCTGCCTTGTAAACAGTCCTTTTCTGTTCCCTACCACTCTGGTTATATCTGTAAAACAACAACATAGCATTCAAATATAACTGTTATAACTGTGGATTCATTTTTTTATGGCACAAATTTAGTGGATTGAGGGAAAAAAGTTTTTCATGGTATTTTGGTAGTATCGCTTTGCCACAATCTGTATAAAAAAGCCTATAGAAAATTTATACTCTGTTCGAGTTTAAATACAAAATAAAATGGTACACCGTGAATAATAATGAATTTACATGTGAAAAGCAACACTGTGCCCAATATTAATGGAAACACGGATCATACTGATAACAGAGTTGATTCCGGAAAAAAATAATACTATGAAAAAAGAAAAAGAAACAAAATATTATGCATGTGTAATCATAATAATTTATCAAATATATTTTGTGAAATGACTTATGTTATGAATACTAATATTATGAAGAAATAATATCTTGCCAAATAGTGCTTCCCTTAACTTTTAGGTAAGCTAACATGAGGGATACTAAGTTAAAGCTGTAAACTTAGTAAATTGTTACAGCAAATATGCATTAAAGATATTGTAACATTGGGGGGGGGGGGGGGGGGAATGAATTTACATGTGATGAAAATTATTATCCTATACATATATGTGCATAACATTAAATTAGATACAAGTATTCAGAAACTGGTAATGGAACATCTTAAAACTGGTAATACTACACTTTAGCTTCTTGACCATCCCCATTTCAAAATAACTGATCACATATATACCGGAGAATGTACAAATTACTGTCAGTGAGTTGTATGAACATTAAAAATATGACGTTTACAATTTATGCTGTTGTGACCAGTTTTCTCATTCTTGATCCTATATTATTGTTACGTTGATTGGCCTGCACTGTCTTACTTATGACAACAGAACAGAGGGATTCAGAATAAAATTTTCTGAATGGCTAAAAATATGTTGTTGGAAGCCCTGATTGTGATCTCATTAATTGATAAATGGTAACATTTGCGTATAAAAAATCATTATTCTCATTTTTCATTTGTCCATTTTAAAAGTTGTCTGTCCTTTAAAGAGTTTATGTTTTTTATTGCCCCTTCTTGGTATCCTCTCCTTCTCTCTTTTAGAGTGTTTAGAATTATAACCTTTACTATGAACCATACCTTCCTTAGTCATGAAGTCAGCAAAGTTCCACACCATTTCTCCAACTAAGAATTTCTTCCTCATCTTATCAAATGCTGCATGATACTCGGAGAGAAATTCTACTTGATATTCTTCAGTAAACACAAAGGATGGACTCTAGAAATAGAAAAATTACTCAATGATTGTATTGTCAACTAATTATAAACACCCTCTAAGAAAATGAGCAACAACAAAAAACTACTACAAGTATTACAATTAAGTTTAAACTACTACAAGTATTACAATTTAGTTTAAACTACTACAAGTATTACAATTAAGTTTAAACTACTACAAGTATTACAATTAAGTTTAAACTACTACAAGTATTACAATTTAGTTTAAACTACTACAAGTATTACAATTAAGTTTAAACTACTACAAGTATTACAATTAAGTTTAAACAACTACAAGTATTACAATTAAGTTTAAACTACTACAAGTATTACAATTTAGTTTAAACTACTACAAGTATTACAATTAAGTTTAAACTACTACAAGTATTACAATTAAGTTTAAACTACTACAAGTATTACAATTTAGTTTAAACTACTACAAGTATTACAATTAAGTTTAAACTACTACAAGTATTGCAATTAAGTTTAAATTTACTTTGTTCAGCAGGTTATTCTGTTTTCTCGTTGTAATTTTAAAGGCTGAAAAAAGTTATAAACAGATCATTTATTGGCATTTTCCCTTTCTGTCCTTTAATCATTATTCAACTCATCCTGATACTTGGGCTGATGTGGAAAATACTATGTAATAATCCATAGTAACTATACCTAATATAATCAAGTGACAGTATCTGCTCCATATTATGTTGCTATAACTATACCTGATGTAATCCTGCTACAGTAAGCTGCTCCATATTATGTTACTATAACTATACCTGATGTAATCCTTCGACAGTATCTGCTCCATATTATTTTACTATTGTTATACCTGATGTAATCCTGCGACAGTATCTGCTCCATATTCTGTTACTATTACTATACCTGATGTAATCTTGCGCCAATACCTGCTCCATATTATGTTACTATAATTGTACATGATGTAATCCTGCGACAGTATCTGCTCCATATTCCGTTACTATTATTATACCTGATGTAATCTTGCGACAATACCTGCTCCATATTCTGTTACTATAATTATACCTGATGTAATCCTGCGAAAGTATCTGCTCCATATTCTGTTACTATTATTATACCTGATGTAATCTTGCGACAATACCTGCTCCATATTCTGTTACTATAATTATACCTGATGTAATCCTGCAACAGTATCTGCTACATATTCTGTTATTTTTATTATACCTGATGTAATCTTGCGACAATACCTGCTCCATATTCTGTTACTATAATTGTACCTGATGTAATCCTGCAACAGTATCTGCTCCATATTCTGTTACTATTATTACACCTGATGTAATCCTGCGACAGTATCTGCTCCATATTCTGTTACTATAATTGTACCTGATGTAATCCTGCAACAGTATCTGCTCCATATTATGTTACTATTGTTATACCTGATGTAATCCTGCAACAGTATCTGCTCCATATTCTGTTACTATTATTATACCTGATGTAATCTTGCGACAGTATCTGCTCCATATAATGTGACAATTATTATACCAGATGTAATCCTGCAACAGTATCTGCTCCATATTCTGTTACTATTATTATACCTGATGTAATCCTGCTACAGTATCTGCTCCATATTCTGTTACTATTATTATACCTGATGTAATCCTGCGACAGTATATGCTCCATATTCTGTTACTATAATTGTACCTGATGTAATCCTGCAACAGTATCTGCTCCATATTCTATAACTGTAATTGTACCTGATGTAATCCTGCAACAGTATCTGCTCCATATTCTATTACTATTATTATACCTGATGTAATCCTGCGACGGTATCTGCTCCATATTCTGTTACTATTAGTGTACCTGATGTAATCCTGCAACAGTATATGCTCCATATTCTGTTACTATAATTGTACCTGATGTAATCCTGCAACAGTATCTGCTCCATATTCTATTACTTTTATTATACCTGATGTAATCCTGCAACAGTATCTGCTCCATATTCTATTACTATTATTGTACCAGATGTAATCCTGCGACGGTATCTGCTCCATATTATGTGACTATTATTATACCTGATGTAATCCTGTGACGGTATCTGCTCCATATTATGTTACTATTATTGTACCTGATGTAATCCTGCAACGGTATCTGCTCCATATTCTGTTACTATTGTTATACCTGATGTAATCCTGTGACAGTATCTGCTCCATATTCTGTGACCATTATTTTACCTGATGTAATCCTGCGACGGTATCTGCTCCATATTACGGTATGTTACTATTATTATACCTGATGTAATCCTGCGACAGTATCTGCTCCATATTCTGTGACTATAATTGGTATATTGTGATGTTCACGCCACTTATTCATATCATATTCCACTTGTTTTTGTATAACCTCAGTATGGCCACAGTCATGATACCATGCAAAATATCTGTTTATACATAAAATGTCAACATACTTGGTCTGAAAAATAGAAATCATTTATCAAGTGTTTTATAAAGACTCAAACATTAGAAATAGTTTTTTTCCCTCTAATAAAAGAGTATGGCTCAAATACATACCGGTAATCAAATTATGTGTGATACCATACTGTAAGTTGTTGAAACTGATCAAAACTCATAAATAAGGAGATTAAGTATGATTGTCAATGAGGCAATACTGTTCAAATGTTAAAAGATCATGTTTGTTCTAACAGAAAAACATTATGTTTGGGTTTAGTGGTAGTACTTCGCTTTTGTGAATTATAGAAAGACTATTGGGACAACATCCCTAATGCGCCTCAAAATGAGGAACTCAAAAGTCACGTGTAAAGAAAAAATCTCTGTGTAGTGATATTGGACATGTTTCTATTTTTAACAAATGACTGAACTTAATTATTTGTGGTGATTAGGAAAGTAGAGGAACATAGAATAAATGTGTAAAAACTATGGAGCTATTGAATGTGTTCAAAGTATTAAATTTTCAAAGAACTTATTGTGTTAAAAAGGGGATATTTTACCACAAGGAGCCGCATCACAAAAGGATGTTCGGGGTTTGCTAATTTACGGGAAAAGTAATCTCACTTCGTACCACGAAAATTTAACCACATATATGTGAAAATGTCACAGCTTCGAAACAAGCTATCATACATATCCAAGTTTACGATATGGACTGAGCTACAGGAAAAAACGTTACCATTACTGCCTATGTAAAAACAATTAAAGATATTGAGCCAATTTACAAAAAGATTAATCAGAAGTTTTCAGAGTGATCTATGGATGATTTCACCTTGTACACCCGGAAAAAGTGTGAAAATGATGGTTAGTATTTTTTTATTTATACCTAGATATCCCAGATGATTTTAGATAACCATTATAGATAAATACCAGCAAATACTCAGTGAAATTTTCGCTTTTAAAATGCATTACTGGCACGGGGCTGATCACTTTTTTTAGGCACAATTCTAACTTTGTTTACACCCCCGAGAGATCCGAAAGGAATTTGTTTATGAATTGAAAAAGGCATGAACTAACATAATAGTTTTAGCTGTAAGTAAACATGACACAATACAGTCTTTGTTATGTAATTATCACTCTGGTTTACAGGAATAACTGATAATCAATGGAGATAACACACTTCATATGAGTAAAGTGAAATACATCATCACATGTGCTTTTATCCAATAATTTGACCCATGGTCAGTAGATATCATATGCAGTTAATAAACAGTCAAACATGTACATGTATTAAGGAAATCATGAATTATTATTTGTAATGCACACTAGCAAATCACAAGATATTGTCTTTTCTCAGTGAAAAAGGGGGAGGATCAACAAAACTTTTGAAAACAATATTGCTGCACCTTTTCAACTATTAAGCTAGTTAGCTAGCACTAGTTGCTGCTAATATAAAAGATTTAAATGAAGGTTGATAAGCCACAAGGGAGAAGCATTTTTCTTTCTTTGCGATAAAACTTTCAAGAATTTGATTTTTGCTCTATCAATAATACTTATGTATCTAAACCAAATAATAACACAGCCTGAGTAATTTTTTTGTCTTATTTCAGTTCCAGACATATCATTACTTTTTAACCTGAGATGGCAAACTAGAGGTTTTAAAAAGTCCTGAATAACTGGTAAGCATTTTGTTTTTATTTGGCAAGCTCTAAATTGTTTATTTAAGGTATTTATGCAATTCAAATTACAGTCGGTATGTTAAAAATATACTGATATGAAAACTGTTGCTATGGTCTTGGCATTAAATGAAAATGCTTGGTTACTGATCTTTCGACTCCATATTTCAAGTTAAACCTTGCGGCAACTGTTCTTCATGTAACACTGCAAACTATAATTAGCATTGTTTTGATATGTTGTTAGTTAATGACGCCATATTACGTGTGATGCCACAATTTAATGTTTCCTTTAAAACCTCATGCCGATATCTCACTGATAAAAGATTTTCACTGAAATACATGTAAAAAACATTTTTTCTCAAATAGAATTATGTGAAAGAACAAGTTTTGAAAATTTGCACTTCATTGCACTCTAATTATATGATTCAAATGACTTTTACAGTAGTTTATAGTGGTTTCTACAGTATAAAATACAAGGTTTCCACTGGCTAGAATAATTAAGAATTTTGGTGTTTTTTTTTTATGAAATCTTCATTTTTGCATAATTTCTCTGTCAAAATGCACTTTTAGGCACCAGAAAATTTTATTGAATGCTTTAACAGGGTCTGTGTGTTGTAATTTAAGGTTAAATTCAGATGTTTTGTCCTTCTTTTGACTAGTGAAGGTATACTGGAAGAAATTAATTATGCATACACTTTGTATTCAAAATAAATTAATATAGCGATAAAAGTGTCATTGCCTTATAGTGCTGAAACAACTTTATTTTTTTTCAGAAATGGACAAAAATACACAGATTTATTCAGAATGTCATACCAATGAAGATCACATAAAAATATTTGGAAAAATCAGAACTATGGATTGCAATATGGGACAACATCCCTAATGCGCCTCGAAATGAGGAACTCAAAAGTCACGTGTAAAGAAAAAATCTCTGTGTAGTGATATTGGACATGTTTCTATTTTTAACAAATGACTGAACTTAATTATTTGTGGTGATTAGGAAAGAAGAGGAACATAGAATAAATGTGTAAAAACTATGGAGCTATTGAATGTGTTCAAAGTATTAAATTTTCAAAGAACTTATTGTGTTAAAAAGGGGATATTTTACCACAAGGAGCTGCATCACAAAAGGATGTTCCGGGTTTGCTAATTTACGGAAAAAGTAATCTCACTTCGTACCCCGAAAATTTAACCACATATGTGAAAATGTCACAGCTTCGAAACAAGCTATCATACATATCCAAGTTTACGATATGGACTGAGCTACAGGAAAAAACGTTACCATTACCGCCTATGTAAAAACAATTAAAGATATTGAGCCATTTGTATATTTCAAACTGTTTTCTATATTGACTGAAGACACTATGCATAGAGAGACTTTATAATCATATGACATTATAATATGTTACATTAATAATAAGAATTGTATAAGTTAGTGTCTCTGTAATGCAGCTAATTCTTAATAACATATTTTAACTGTTTACTAGCTGATCAAAATACCATGATGATACCTGATTTTAGATATTGCAGCAAGAAAAAAGATAATTATAGTATAAACAAGTGAAACTGTGAGCTACTGCTCACTGATGATACCCCCGCCGCAAGTGGATAATATTAATAGTGTAAAAATATGGAAGTGTTCGGTAAACAGGAAGTTGTCGAGTGATGAATCTGAAAACGCATCACACGGTATAGCTGACTTATAAAAATCCTGAAACCAAATTTCAGAAATCCTTGTATTGTAGTTCCTGAGAAAAATGTGACAAAAATTTTTAACTTGGTTATCATGTGTAAAATCATACAAGTGTTCGGTAAACAGGAAGTTGTCGAGTGATGAATCTGAAAATGCATCACACGGTATACCTGACTTATATAAATCCTGAAACCAAATTTCAGAAATCCTTGTATTGTAGTTCCTGAGAAAAATGTGACGAAAATTTTCAACTTGGCTATCATGTGAAAAATCATACAAGTGTTCGGTAAACAGGAAGTTGTCGAGTGATGAATCTGAAAACGCATCACACGGTATAGCTGACTTATATAAATCCTGAAACCAAATTTCAGAAATCCTTGTATTGTAGTTCCTGAGAAAAATGTGACGAAAATTTTCAACTTGGCTATCATGTGTAAAATCAGACAAGTGTTCGGTAAACAGGAAGTTGTCAAGTGATGAATCTGAAAACGCATCACACGGTATGGCTGACATATATAAATGTTGATACCAAATTACAGAAAGGGTGGATGTGTTGTTCCTGAGAAAAATGTGACGAAAGTTTCATGGGACGGACTGACTGACGGACGGACGGACTGACGGACGGACTGACAGACAGAGGTAAAACAGTATACCCCCCCTTTTTTAAAGCGGGGGTATAATTATAAAATACCTACAGCATAGTCACCATCAGGTCCTACAGCTGCTACAAATGTAACCGGTCTTGTTGGGTCTAAATTCTTTGTGTGCATTATTACAGAACTACAAATAATTACATTTAAAATTATTACTGAGCAGAACAAAATAAATGTATAGAAATATCTGCTGTGTAAGTGTAAAAAGCTTTTTTTGTAAATCTATATTTTCATATGAGAACTTTTTCACTTTTCACTTTTTGTAAGTTTCCAATAGAAAGTATTGGAAATAACGTTATTTCCCTTGGTTGTCATGTTTGATAGGAAACTGGTTGTCAAATTTCAATGCAATCTGCTGATTACTTAATTTGCAGGTTTTGAAATCTATAAAAAAGGTGTAAAATAAATATAATAAGCATGTCTCATTCTAATTACTGTCAATTCAGAAATTATTGGAAGGTTTTGTTAATGCGAATAGTGTGACTATTTTAGTATGAAGAGCATTTTGATATCCAATATATGTACCAGAATCTGTAAGCAGAATTTCCTGAAATCACATTAATCAATCTTGCATTATTGTCCATTTTTCATAAATTGCATTTATAAATGCACGCAATAATTTCTGAATTTACAGTAACTCTGATTTGGTAAGTACTTGAGAAATCTGTCCCGCTTGAATTATTGAAGTCATACAACAATCGCTTTTCCATTGTGGCGACAGATATTTTGTATTGTGTCAAAAATTTACGGGAGCCTATGTGATGTCCAGTAATGGCAACCAAATAGAGATAATTAGTTGTATAGCAAATTTCTTTTTAAATTCACCAAAGCAAAATAAATTGATATAATCAATACAGAACTATTATACAGACAATTATTCAAATCATTTTACTTGTAACTCACTTGAAGTAATGCTCTGCTTGTGGTACAGTGACCAGTGGTTCATTAGCAACAGACCAGATAATGACCGCCGGTCTATTCTTGTCTCGTCTGACCATCTCATTCATTACCTCTAAATGATGTGACAGTGAGGCATTACCAAAATAAGCAACACTGAAATCAGAATTAAATTCCGAAATAAAATTTTACCTATTTATGTAATGTAAAAGACAAATATGTAAACAATTCATTAGCTTATAATAAAATGAGGATAATTTTCTGAAATAATATTTTTTCACCTCTTGTAAAAGACAAAAAATACATGTAATGTGGATTCATTCATTTCTTGCATTCCAATCTTTTGTGGATTGAGGGAAAATTGTGTTTTAATGAGATTTAGCTTAATTTCGGTAGCTATAGATAGTTTTGCCAAAGGTAACATAGAAAACTGTAGAAAATTTGAGAAACATTTTAAAATGAACTAAATTATTGTATACTTGTATTAAGTTGAGTATCACATACACAAAAAGGAAGCATGTGTGTGTATAATATAAAGTGACAGACTAAAACCTATCCTATCTGTCCTGAAATTTGTGTGCAAAGAAACCATCTTAAACCAGTGCTATATGACAACTGAAATATTACTGGTTTAACAGCTTCCAAATCTATGAAATCACTTTTACAAGGCTCTCAATATAACACAATTATTTATAAATATGCAGTACCAGTATACATACGAAGTTATTCCTACACCAGGACTTTCGTCAATGACTGCTATCCCTTGCTGATCACACTGATCCATGATTTCCTCAGCATACGGGTAATGTGAGGTTCTTATACAGGTAGCTCCTAACCATTTAAGTAAGTTGAAATCTTTCGCTATCAGAGCATAATCTAGTCCTCTACCTCTTATCTAGAATATAAAATAATTTAAAAGCATAAAAATATAGTATATACCAATACACATAATTAACAGCGCCTGGTGATGTTTGATAGGCTATCAAACATCACCAGGCGCTGTTAATTATGTGTATTGGTATATACTATATTTTTATGCTTTTACATTTTTCTCACTGATACACATAGTTAATATGGCTTCTACTAACGAAAGCTCCATGGAGCTAATGTGTTTAGAGACTACTTATGTCAGTACACCTTTCCTATATTGCCTATAAAATAATTTACTTGGTAAAGAAAATAATCATTTTTCTGCCGTTCAATATTAAATTTTGTACAGTAATTGGCCTTGATTTACTTTAGGGGCCCCTGTGAACTAACTCATAACAGTAATGTTGTTAATTATTCCTATCCCTGCAACTAACCTTCACCCTACCACTGGTCCTAGCCAAAAAAAACTAATCCTAACCATAAATGAACCCTACTCCTTAACTATAGCGTTCCTTGAATAAAAAAAGAAACAGCAAAAAGAAGAACAATTTAATAATTTCTCTAAAAATTTGAATAAAGAAAGTTTTAAAGTAAATTTAATAAATTCTTACATCAGAATCTTCATGTCAAGGTAGACCATGACAATAAAATGGTTTGTTGTTACTTACATCAGAATCTTCATGTCAAGGTAGACCATGACAATAAAATGGTTTGTTGTTACTTACATCAGAATCTTCATGTTTAGGTACGCCATGACAATAAAATGGTTTGTTGTTACTTACATCAGAATCTTCATGTTTAGGTACGCCATGACAATAAAATGGTTTATTATATGACTATAAATTTTCTGTTTTCTCATTGGCTAAAAGCATAGGAAATCCTCTTTGATAAAACATTATATTCACCGCGTCAAAAATCACGAGAGGTTAATATAAGATTTGGAACAGCGTCCGTGTACCTAAATATAGAAACGGGGAATTCTTGTTAGCTATTTAAGGGATGTATAAATAAAATGGTTTTTAATTGGACGACCGAATAAATATCAACCAATCAGCGCTCTCGACATAGAATCGTTTTGATCTAACAGACGACAGTTACATGTTTCCGGCAACAAAGTATGGCTGGAGCAGCAGAAGTAGCTACTGAAAAACTAAAAATTGAAATGATACAATATTCTTCTAGTTTTGATTACGCAGAATTAAATATGCCTAAAAATCAAACCCAAGCATAAAATAAAAACAGTCTAGGCAAAATACCATCTAACCAAGGATATATTTCACAATCTAAAAATATGAAAATGACACGGAGAACTAAAGAGTCATATAATAAAGCAATTGTTGACTTTTGATATCAGTTGATACAATGATTTATCAACCCCAGATGTGATATTCACCTCGGCCGTTGGCCTTGGTGAATATCACATCTCTGGGGTTGATAAATCATTGCATCAACCTCATCAAAAGTCAATAATTGTATATTGTTGTTACTTACATCAGAATCTTCATGTTTAGGTACGCCATGACAATAAAATGGTTTGTTGTTACTTACATCAGAATCTTCATGTTTTGGTACGCCATGACAATAAAATGGTTTGTTGTTAATCAGTAGTTGTGTACTTGTGACTTTGACGGTCCGTACACCGAATGGTTGTCTGTATACATCTATACCTGCATCAGATGTCATTGTCACCTATAATAAAACATGTTATATCATTATTGGTATTATAAAACGGTCAATAAAACATAAACTATAAAGAACTCAACATTATTTGCTAACATCTATGTCATCTATGATCTCTAGTGGATAGTAAAGTATTATTGATAAGGGCTATTCCAGAAAAAAATGTAGGGGGGGGGGGGGGGGGGGGTTGGAAGGCAGTTTTTTGTCAGCACCCACCACCCAGACAATTGTAATTGAGAATTATAGTGCATTATAGTGTGAAAAGTTGCTCTGATACCCATCACCCATGTATTATTAATACAATGTGCCTTCCAACCCCCCCATACATTTTTTTCTGGAATAGCCCTAATCAAACCAAATCTCCTTATCTTATATCAAAATAGATCTATACAGAAGTTAATTATCAATTAAAAAACATCTACTGTAAATTCAGAAAATTCAGTGCATTTATTATTGCGATTTTGTCATTTTAGACAAAAATATTATTTTAATTTTTGTGATATTGAGAAATATCCTGTTTTAAAATTAAAATTCATGTAAAAAATTTGAAAATGCGTGTTTGAACTACCTGTCTTGTATTTTTCACAATAATAAAAACATCGCAATAATTCCAGATTTATCAGTAGTTTTTAGATATTTTTTAGGGTTTTATGTTACTTTAACTGAAATTAGCTACACTAAATAGGTAAAAGGGTTTACCTTCAATAGAGAGTTTAACTAGACTGGAACATTTTCAGTGTTTATCTCCCTTTTTGGCATATGCATGTTGCTTACAAATGATTGCCAAATTAAATGTTTCCTTTTTTCCCAATATGTTGAGAGAAGTTAATTTTGAAGTTGCTATTGGGAAAAGGTACCTGATTTTTGAAGAAGATTGCTGAATGCTGATGGTAGGTTTTTTTTTAACTTACATACATGTACGTCTCATTGACATTACTACCACAAAATTATTCTAGGTCTTTAAAATATATTCATGTTATGTATTTTTAAAATCTTTCATTGAAAAATTGGATCCTCTCTTATTTTAACAATCACACGGCCGTGCAGGTGCACTTGAATCCAATCTTAATTGACAAGGATTGTCAGTTTTCCTATCAAAGGTCAGTGATTTTCTCCAGGAACTCCGGCTTCCTCCACCACCAAAAAAATGGCTGCCACCAAAAAGCCTAAATGCGCTGCTTATAATTGGCGTTTAAACACCAGAAATCAAATCAAATATATTAACAATTACCTTTAATGTATACATATAAGCAGTTGGCTTTTTACTCATACCAAAAGGCCACCATAGATTAACATTGTGTATAATCATCTGTTCATTCTGTTTATGACCAGTAGCAACAGCAATACCATCTGCATCGAGAACTTCAACTTCAATGGTTGTGCCATTTGTTGGTCCTCCTCCGGCAATTAAATAATCAACAATACCTGTAAATATAATCATAAAATGGTTATCCATAATGTAGCAATTTGACAATCTTAATAATATATAATACAGATTCATTCATTTGTATGGGTTCCAATTATTTTGGATTGATGAAAATTGTTTTGTGATAGATATTTGATGGTTTTGTCAAAATCTGCATACAAGCCTATAGATAATATTGACACTTTGTTCTTGGGCAATTTAATTTGTAATGGCTTCAAAATTGTTGTTTCAGAAAAGAAATAATAATCAGTTGTTTGTGTATGACAATATACATAATGCAAGATAAGCATATCTTTTTGAAATTGTATTGGAATCTTTTTGGATTGGAAAGATGAAAGTAGATTTATATTTGTTTACCTTTATTTAAAAATAAGTTTATTATGTATTATATGGTCAATCTTCTCAAATCATGGATATTAGCCGTTTCCTTATATTCTTGTAAGAAAAAGAAATAACATTTACTGTATTTATCTGATAAATGTACTACATGAATTGTTAAATTAGGATTAAAATGGTAAATTTATTAACTCCATATGACAGCTTTTTGTTCTTACACTTTCAGGCCACATTTGTTTTGTATTTAATTACTTACCATCAGATCCCTTCACGTCTGTTACTATGGTGATATCATCAATATAATCAGTGGGTGTTGTATACAGTTTGACAGAGCGATGTATACCAGCATAGTTGAAGAAATCAAAAGAGATATCTTGAACAAAATAGCCTGGTGGATATCTTCAATTAAAACATTATTTTTTCTTGCATTTCATATGAAACGAAATTGATGTAGATAAAAAACTTTATACTGTAAATTCAGAAATTATTGCATGCATTAATGATTGCAATTTTATACTTTTAGACTGAAATGTAATTTAAATTTTTGAATTTACAATATTTCACCTATAAAACCATTAATACATACAGGAATCATTCTATTTGAGAGGTCAAGATGTGTTGACTGATTAAATTTATCATTTTATGTGTCATAATGCTTGTAAGATCACACAACAGAAGACGGATGAAGACTTATTGTAAATGACTGAAATACTTTACACTGGACATACTGTTCATCAAGATGATTGAACTCAAAGATAGACACAGAAGTACATTGTAGAAGACACTGTCCCAGGTTAGGGGAGGCCTGAGTGGTTTTTTAATTGTTTCACATTTTTCATGTCAAGGCATTTAAGTCAACTATACAGTATAGGTTTTTCTCATTGTTGAAGGGCATTTGGATGCTAGTAATTGCTTATACCACTTAATTTGAACTCAGATTGTGTATCAGCTGTGATACTGTAAGGATGTGTATTCCTTGAAGTCTTGAATCAGTTAGATTCTGGAGGACTTGTATTTAAAGTTTATATGTTTAAACTTTGTAGCTTACTTTGTCAATGTGTCTGAAGTAATGTACATTTGTTAATAAACTTGTATATATAAATACCGTATTATTTAGTTACTGGGAATTTACCACAGGATATATTGTCGTGCCATAGATGGCTATGTCCGTCCGTCTGTGTCGGTGTTGACCTCCCCTCGATCACGTAACATTTTTTGGTTTATAGTTTTCTCATTGGAAATCATAACACATTTCCTTATTTTTGTAGTGTTGCCTCGATCACTATATCTTTGTGTAAAGAGACCTCTGCTCAAAACTGGTTGTGTTATACGACTTACCTATTAGTATCTTTCATATAATGGATTGTCCCTGGAGGCAGAGTACTAGGTGTTAGAGTGTTGTTAACTGCCACAGTAAGTCGGTTTGCTCCATTAATATTCAAAGAGGACTTGAGTTGTACTTCAAATGGAAGATGGCCTCCAACATGCCTTAAAACCTCTTGAGAATTTACCCACTGAAAAAAGAAAGAAAGTGAATACATGAAGAAAATGTAAAAAAAAAATATATTTCTATTAGCACATACAACATGTACAACAAACTTAAAAAATATAATACATTGTTTCTTTTATGCAATATCTACAACAAAAATGCACAAGTGTCAATATTGAGGAATGAATATTATTTCCCTATTTGTGATTTTTTTGGTAAATTTTCATTAGAAATACATTTCATTGAATTCTACTTTCATGACTTTAAATAATTATATATTTCAAATTGATTCCAGAAAGTTTAGAAGACTTTAAAAGTGATGAATATGAAAGTATGGCACATATCTTTATTTTTCCTTTATTCATTTATTAGTTTGATAAACTGCTACACACAGATATGTGCTAAATGTATCATGTTGCACATGTTAGCAAATTTTGAATATTATATACCTACCACAATGGTGTTATAATGAGCACTATCAAATCTCAGTACAACACGCTTCTGCTGCCATTCTACTGGAACAAAAAACTCTGTCTCATACCAAACCCAACCAATAAAATCTCTCAACTTTTTATCTTGTGTTATATCATTATAACTGGCTGGTACTGGCATAGGAATAACATCTCCTGTCTGTTGTAAAAATAGATCATTGATTAAATATCTGCATGCATTTCAATACTACTGCATATATAAATATATATATATGGATCAATAAATGAATAAATATATACATTTTTTTCTGAAAATTAGCTATATACATAATCTATACTTACAAATACTGTAAATTCAGTAATTATAGCATGCATTTATTATTGCAAATTTGTTAAAACTAAAATGCAATTTCAAATCATGAAAGTTTGTTCCAGATTTGGACAATTCGTACCAAGTCGATGGTCAATTCGTTTCCAACTGATTTAGTTCATTATTAATCAGACTTAACAATTAACTTTTTTTATATAAATGTATATGTCCGTATATCACTTTGTAAATCAACCTACAGTACACGGCAAAAATCAGCAATTCCTTGTCATTTTTGTCGAGCCTTTGTTCCTGTTTATCTGTATTTCACTTATATATGAACTTAGTTTTTCTACCAGATAAAATTACATACAGTCTGCAGTTGAAGTTTTTAAAACGTTTATTAGATTCATAAACTATCAAACATGGACAGAAGCTTCTCAGTGGTGGATCTAGAAATTTTCATAAGTGGGGGCCCACTGGCTGCCTAAGATGGGGCCAGCTCCCATCATGCTTCAGTGATGCCCGATATAATCAACTAACTTTTTTTCTCAAATGGGGGGAGAGGGGCTCTAAAAATATTGAATTATTTCGATTCTAATAGGACAAATACGGTCATTAAAAAACTGAAGCTAGGGTGGGTATGCTGTGTGTGTGGCTGTTCTTTTTAACTCCCTGTTAGATAAAGCTCAAATATCTTTATAAATATGTAACTTGCCTAGTTTATTTCTAATAACTGCTAGAAAAAAATATTTTTAATTCTGTAAATTATCAAACTCAACATTTGCCATTTTTAATTACATGTTTTTCTCATAAGCTTCCGTCAAATCCAAAGTTGACATTTTGTAACTAACTCAATGGATTGGTAATTTACGGCAAGTGTCAAAATGGGTTATTCGAATTAAATTTTGGTAATCAAAAATACAGAATACAAGAATCTAAATGCTACATATATATACATAGACAATTGGGTTCTGACAATAATTTGCATACAGACGCCTAAATAATGTTTTGCAACTTCTGTTTGAGACCTTGAGCTTATAATCGAGAAGCAATAACAAAAATGTTCCCTTGCGAGGTACTGCAGCTTTAATTTAAATTCCCCTTTAAAAAAACACCTTTGCCAGTGGCTGTGTGAACCACTTTTTAATGAAACCTTCGTTTCTTGAAGGAGACATGTCTGCTCTAAATTTCCACATGCCATTTATTTCAATTATAGTACGAGTTTCTGAAAACCTCGGGTACAACATTCCCGAGGCATCAACATAGTTAATAATTATTAAAACAAAAAGATATATTTTCGTCGGCATTTCTCAAAATTTTTCTTCAGTCATGTGACAATTTTTACAAGATCATGTGCACGGTATTGCTAAAATATGTCTGACTGACTACCGACTAATATCAAAAGGAATGTACAATTTAAGGATTGGCACCGATCGATCAGTTTTTGAAGGGCAAAGTTTTATTTTCAAATAAAAAAAATGTGTAGAAAAGTGAAGGTCGGGATGGGGATTGAAGAATGATCAAGAATGGAGGATAATGACAAAAATAAAATATTAAAGAATAGAGAATAGAGAATAATGGGTGCAAAGTTTAAAAAAAAAACCAATTGTGGTAAATAAATGAAAAAAGGTTATAAAATACTGAATTTAAAATTAATCATGAATGTACAGAAATGATAAATCAATCATATAATTACACAAAAACACATAAGGATTCAACATTTAGTTCTGATAAATGATCAGAGATACTTATGAATTCTAAACAATGTTCACTGTAAAGTAAACATAAATAAAGTAAAGTAATCTTTATTTAAAGTCGGGTTGCATACCCGTTAAGTTTTCTAAAACGGGACATATATTTATCAATAGAAAGAGTTAAGATATAAGTTATAATTCCAATAGTTACTAGGATAAACATAGTATCTTCAATAGTTAAGATACTATATATATATAAATACTATCTCCTATAAAAAGATTATGATAAATTATAATATCTCCCATCAACAGGTATAAATAAAATGATATCTCCCATGAAAAGATATACTAGTAAGTAATATTTCCCCTAAACAGATATAAGTAATATCTCCCATAAAAATATATATAATAAATTCTCCCATAAAAATATATAAATGATATCTCATAGTTCAGTTCAGTTTCTTGTATATTCCTCCATTAATTGTGGAGCACTACCCAAAGGGTATAGTTTTAGCAACTATGTACACCTTAAAACATAAGGAAACAAATAATTATATACAGATGACTGAATTAGGTTATAATAATCACTAAATGATAATATCATAATTAATTCATAGGATTGTCATCATAAAGTTTTAAAAGATATATAATAATTCATATGTGCTGGGTTGTAAGAAAATTTTAAGAGACAACTGCATATATTTACAAATAAGAATTAAAATGGTCTCAAATTAAAATTACTTATAATTATTAATTACATATAATCATTAATTACATATGAAAGTTATATGAAAAAGCTGACTTAAACTTTCATTCAGTTTACTAAAGTAGTTGAGATCTGGATCTGGCATGTCAGTACCTGCTAGTAGTCCTCTGTTAGTTTATGTTTCATCGTCACTTTGCTTTTGATGCCTATTCTGACATATGTCTATGACTTCTTTTAGTTTAGTATGACGTCCATTTGCAATGAACTAGGACACATGGTTTATTAAGGGGTCAGCTGAGACCCATCTCCAGGTTCGAGATTTTCTCGCTGCGTTGAAGTCACATTGGTGGCCTTCTACTGTTTGCTGCTCTTTGCTCTTTGACATATTCCCCATTTCTAGATTTTTTCCTTAATTCGTACGAGGAAGATTTCGTACACTAGCATCTCAGCAAGAAAACTGATAAAAAGTAGCTTGATTATATTATGCTTCTATCCCATTAAACTTGAAATAAAGGATACCACAGATATATATAAAAGCCTGCCCGTATTTCTTAATTGATTTATATATAGAAGTTGCATGACGATGATGGTTTGTTGAGAAGTAAGAACTAAATTTCCCAATTGTGATTTTTCCATTTGTACGAAGTAATGTTCCATCAGCACCTGCATATATATATGAAACAAGTCAATCATAATTTATAAAGAAAATGGAAATTACTCTAGAACGGTAGTAGTGATGACACCAAAATTCAAACTTGATCTGTGTTTTGTTGTAATTATATAAAAGCATTATGTGCAAATTACAACATGTGGTTGAGGCAAACTAAAGTAATAGAACTAATTTTGGGACGTACGGACGTATAGACGTCTGATAAGGCTAAAATTCAATGACTCCTCCGCAATAGTGGGGACATAAAAATGAAACATTATTAATTATTCATGTTATTATCATGTAGTTAAATATATTAAAATCTTTATCCTTTTACACAATCCACCTATATATAATAAACTATCAGGATTACCAGTTTGTAGTTGAAAGCCGCGTATTGATTTGATGCATTTTAATTTGTATTTATTGTAAATTTAATTGGAATACTTATTCAATACGGCAATTTCCGTTACGGGTAAATGATCGATTATTGCAAAATTCTGAACGTGACGTATATGTATATGGGTGTATTTATAAACATTTTTTATTTTTAGCTGGCTGATCATAGGTTAACTATAACATATTTATATTTAGACATTACCAGCTTAATTGATCAATCGATACCTGTTTATATATACATTATGTTTCCATTATACATGTTATATACTGTTATATATTCTCGTCAACTTGACTAGTAAATGGTATGTTTCTTTCTTATATTTTTACTTTTTGAACAATGATCAACAATCTTATGTATACCATGTATACATTTTAATGTATTCTTCCCAATCTTAACATATCTGTTATAATTTAGCCCAAACAAACCGGATGTATTAAAGGTATTTACCGTAGTGATCTGTAGATATATACAGAATGTATATATGAAAATTCGTAGAATTCTGAACTTATTTTTATACGACCGCAATATTTGAAAAAATTTTCGTCGTATATTGCTATCACATTGGCGTCGTCGTCGTCGTCCGAATACTTTTAGTTTTCGCACTCTAACTTTAGTAAAAGTGAATGGAAATCTATGAAATTTTAACACAAGGTTTATGACCACAAAAGGAAGGTTGGTATTGATTTTGGGAGTTTTGGTCCCAACATTTTAGGAATTAGGGGCCAAAAAGGGCCCAAATAAGCATTTTCTTGGTTTTCGCACTATAACTTTAGTTTAAGTTAATAGAAATCTATGAAATTTTGACACAAGGTTTATGACCACAAAAGAACGGTTGGGATTGATTTTGGGAGTTTTGGTTTCAACAGTTTGGGAATTAGGGGCCAAAAAGGGACCCAAATAAGCATTTTTCTTGGTTTTCGCACCATAACGTTAGTATAAGTAAATAGAAATCTATGAAATTTAAACACAAGGTTTATGACCATAAAAGGAAGGTTGGTATTGATTTTGGGAGTTTTGGTCCCAACAGAATAAGGGGCCCAAAGGGTCCAAAATTAAACTTTGTTTGATTTCATCAAAATTGAATAATTGGGGTTCTTTGATATGCCGAATCTAACTGTCATGACTGTGTATGTAGATTCTTAACTTTTGGTCCCGTTTTCAAATTGGTCTACATTAAGGTCCAAAGGGTCCAAAATTAAACTTAGTTTGATTTTGACAAAAAATGAATCAGTTAGGTTCTTTGATATGCTGAATCTAAAAATGTACTTAGATTCTTGATTATTGGCCCAGTTTTCAAGTTGGTCCAAATCGGGGTCCAAAATTAAACTTTGTTTGATTTCATCAAAAATTGAATAAATGGGGTTCTTTGATATACCAAATCTAACTGTGTATGTAGATTCTTCATTTTTTGTCCTGTTTTCAAATTGGTCTACACTAAAGTCCAAAGGGTCCAAAATTAAACTTAGTCTGATTTTAACAAAAATTGAAATCTTGGGGTTCTTTGATATGCTGAATCCAAAAATGTACTTAGATTTTTTATTATGGGCCCAGTTTTCAAGTTGGTCCAAATCAGGATATTAAATTATTATATTAAGTATTGTGCAATAGCAAGTCTTTTCAATTGCACAGTATTGCGCAATGGCAAGAAATATCTAATTGCACAATATTGTGAAATAGCAAAAAAAATTTAATTAGAGTTATCTTTCTTTGTCCAGAATAGTAAGCAAGAAATATCTAATTGCAAAATATTGTGCAATAGCAAGATTTTTTTTTTAATTGGAGTTATCTTTCTTTGTCCAGAATCAACTTAAATCTTTGTTATATACAATATACAATGTATATTCACTTTTTACTACCAACTGATAAATTAAAATAATCTTTACCATTCAGTGATAACAAGCAGTTTTTTTACATCTTAATATTTTATGATGTATTTAAATGAGTAGTTATTGTTGCAAACTCCATTAGAAATTTTAATTGAGATTAGTTTTGGAATAAGGGAAAGGGGGATGTGATTAAAAAAATTGGGTTCAATTTTTCTCATTTGAAATTTCATAAATAAAAAAGAAAATTTCTTCAAACATTTTTTTGAGAGGATTAATATTCAAAAGCATAGTGAATTGCTCTAAGAGAAAACAAAAATTTTAAGTTCATTAGAACACATTCATTCTGTGTCAGAAACCTATGCTGTGTCAACTATTTAATCACAATCCAAATTTAGAGCTGAATCCAGCTTGAATGTTGTGTCCATACTTGCCCCAACTGTCAGGGTTCAACCTCTGCGGTCGTATAAAGCTACGCCCTGCGGAGCATCTGGTTTAATTATGCATGATGTATACAAAGAACATTTAAAGTGAATTTTTTTCATAACATCAAATTAAAAGTATGAAAATCCAAAGACAACATTTTTGGCATCGTGCATTTGATTTGTATTGTATGTATGTGTTACTGAATTATATTGTAGAAAATTCGCCTTTTTCTTATATATATAGATATAACAGTGGGCTGGCAAACGAAGACATTGAAATTCCTAAAATCTATTTGGTACTAAAAGATTCACAATTTATATTACAAATATGATCGATATTAGCTCCAGGGATATATGACTGTCCTGCTATTAACCCCCCCCCCCTTTTTTTTCTTTTTTTTTTCTTCTTTTTATTGTAAAAGCTTTTATTATTTTTGTAATTGAACACTCATGAGTACAGTTGTATGTAGGTTGTTGAAATATATTGTGCAAAATATATATTTCGAAGGAAAACAATATTTATTGATAGTTTACTTTTCAGAGTTTACTTTTCAGAGATTGCTCGAATAGAAATGGATAAAGACGTCTCAAAACTAAGTAGTCACAAACTTTCTACAGATCTATCTGATCACATTGTTACGAAAGTTGGAAATATTGAGAATGGTACGAAAAAGATAAGAATTGTCCATATATCCGATACACATATGGAACATAACGGATTTTTGCCAAATATTCCTGATGGCGATATATTAGTCCATTCTGGTGATTTTTGCAGGATAGGATGGAAAAGATTACTCGTTACGCCGGATAATGATGGATTTTTAAGGTCTATTAACGAATTCTTTGAAAAACTCCCTCACAAACATAAAATATTTGTGGCGGGAAATCATGACATGGTGTTTGATATAGGTTCTTGTGAAGAAGTGCAAAAGAAACTTCCAAATGTAATTTATCTTCAGGACTCCTCAGTTTCGATTGAAGGAATTAACTTTCACGGATCACCATGGACATTATATAAGTGGACATCTTACAATAGAGGATTTTGTCGAGAACGTGGGAAAATAGAACATTTTTGGGATGAAATATCGACTGATACTAATGTTCTAGTAACTCATATACCACCTCATGGAATTATGGACACTTTTCCAAAGAAGTTTCAGCTGTTTAAAAAAGTATATAAACATGGAGGATGTCCTTCACTTAGAAAGACAATACAGGAAAGAGTTCGGTTAGTATGATTTTCATTTTAATGAGGGTCTGATGGGGTTAACATGAAAGAGAATAATGAGCCAAATGTACAGAGAGAGCATAAAAAAAAGTAAAAAACAGAGAATCAAAGGGTGCTTAAATATAAAATATACAGAAATGAAGCTCTTTATCCAGACCAATTAAACATGAAAGTGTATAATTCAATATTTATACATATATATTAAACATAAAAAAAAAATACATGTAATTTGCTTTATAAAGTAATTGCCTTTGTATTGTTATATATGTATACACATACAATTTTGAACTGTTTTTTTTTATATAAATACACAAAGCATCAATTCAATCAAGCTGTTCCATGACCAACGGACATTAAGTATTTGACCAATTTGAGCCCAATATGTTGATAATGATAATAGAAAGTAGAAATTGTTACCGCCTGACCAGGTTATCGTACGAAATACTTTCTAAATAATTCACCACGAGTCGACAACGTAAGCCATGGTATTGTCATTGCAAAAATCCATGTATAACATATACTATATTTAAACTAGTGAGAGTTAAAAAAAAATAATGAACATGATACATCCACATGACAACAAAGATCTAATATGCTAATCCTTTAGTTTTTGTTTCACAGTCCAGAATTACATTTATTTGGCCATGCCCATGGTGTAGCTGGAGTGGAGAGTGTCGACGGAACAGTTTTCTCTAATGCAGCATTCCCTCACAGAGAATTAGCCAATGTTTTCGACTTTTACATCTGAGACGAAAATAAAAACATGAAATGATAGTATTTCTTTGCAATAGCCACTCGAAGTTTGTTGTGGCGCATCATTAGAAATACCTATTATAATATTATTGATATACATAATAATTCCATAAATGTAAATTACAAAATTCATGTACACATTATATGGTTGTTTTTATCTTTATACATCACACTTTTGTACAATGAACTCACGGGTTTCTGGTCATTTCAAGAATCCCTTTGTTGTGGACGATGTTTTATCCTAATTTCACGACAACTATGTTGTTTCTCCAGCAGACTAAACCTCAATCAAAATTGTATATGCAAAAACCATTATTTGGAATGCTCACTAAAGAACTTCGAATTAAAACTATATATCTGTACATTATTCACGATCATTTAAAAAAATCAAAAGTCCGTCTTTCTCTTCATCGGTTATAAACATAAATAAAAGGACGATGAAAATCTCCTATCTTTATACTGGATACCGTATCTACACAAAAATCCTAATAGAGAACGATATATAACCGGGTCGTCAGGATGTTCGACTAAACATATTTCTAATTATATAAAGTTCTTACCACCATTCTTTCCAGAGTAAAAAATGTCCCGCAGAAATAATGTGATGAGTTATATTCAACCAGCCATGTCATTCAGATGTGGAATCTGAAAAATTCTATAGAGCTACACCAAAATCTGCAGTCACTATCTTAAAATGTTTTGCAGTAATATCAACCCCTTAGATTTGTGTACCCTTTACACTACTATTCCCCACACTCAATTGCAAGATCGATTACATCAACTCATTAAACATTTAAACAAGAGCTTTTTCTGCAAAAATTGGAAACGTAGATACAAATTTCTTGTTTTAGGTTTTAAACAATATCACGTCGTGAAGTCCAGCATTGATTCCAATAACACATACTCCGAAGAAGAAGACATGTTGACTTGTTGATCGACAATAGATTTTGAGTTCAGTGATATGACAGTCGATATTCCTAGGGTACTAATTGTGCACCACTTCTGACCGACTTTTTTTTTTAACTAGCATGAATTAGAGTTCATACAGTATCTTCTCAAAGACATACACAGTATCTTGTAAAAGACATACACAGTATCTTGTAAAAGACATACACAGTATCTTGTAAAAGACATACACAGTATCTTGTAAAAGACATACACAGTATCTTGTAAAGCTCTTCAATTTCACTTTCATATATATTGCTGATGTTCTGTCATTCAGTAACCTACATATCAAGGAGTGCTAACATCTCATTTATTTCAGCGAAATTAAGGATACTACAGAAGGTCTGCTTCATATCGTGATATGTTCGTCAATGTTGACACAGTTTGACGACTTCAAAAGGGATGATTTTAACTGTCCAATTTCCAACTTCCCTTTCCCAACATTAACATACCCTCTACTCCATCGTAGTAGGTCGTTTCCATATCTCAGTTATGACGTTAGCCTCGTGCATGTTCACACTACACGAACTTTATATGTAGGGGTGTGCTTTCTACACAAAACTGATCAATCAGAATTACAACAAAGAGCGAATAAAATTGACACGATCACCATCAATAATTGGTTGACTGATACGAGTTTTTTTTTATTTTCTAGCAACATGTTCACGCCGTTTTTAAATCATCTTTAGAAACCAGCAAAGTCGTTTCATCTGTAGTTTTAGTGATTGTGCCCTATCCCCGATTGTGACACAATTTTACTGAGTGTGAATTGGTATGGCGGGTGATGTATGCGTTGCAAAAGACGCTTACACTGTCGATAAATCCGGTCTCATTTCGTTTGGATTTAACGCGATTCCCTCACTTTCTATGTAATACCTTGATGTGTCTATCCCTAATAACATACTTATCACATAACAATGATCAGACGACTTGTTTACATGAAAAAATATTGTCTTAACTGTTTTTAAGTTAAGCTAACTGATTAGATAACCTCATTGGCACACATTTATAGACATGATTATCATCCAGTCGCCAGAATATAGGTCACATCATTTCAAATTAAAAAGAAACACACGGTGACATTTACAATTTTTGCGTTGCATTAAATCCCGGACGAAGATGACATAATATCATTTAATCTTGACATTGGTGAGTTGGGAAACAATCTTAGGTGGGTGGGCTCCTTGATGATATTTTGCAACCATTACCAAACTGAAGAGTACTTTACAAAGTATTAGAACATAGGAAGATTTGAACATAACCGGAATGACATAAAAACAAAAACAATTCAAGGCATAAACGTTTAGTGGTTGAATGTTAACGAAAAAAGTAAAATCACAAAAATACTTAACTCCGAGGAAAATTCAAAACGAAAAGTCCCTAATCAAATGGCAAAATCAAAAGCTCAAACACATCAAACGAATGGACAACAACTCCTTACTTGGTACAGGCATTTTCTTATGTAGAAAATTGGGGATTAAACCTGGTTTTAACATGACATGATGACTGCACACGTAGTCACTGCTTGCAAATGTACCATCAATGTTGCAAAAGATATGCGGTCACAGAAATTTTGTCTATACATTTAGTCAACGTATCAATCCAGATTAAAATGATATAAAGAAACATATCTTTCAACAATACCAACTACATAAAAATAAGGAGATGTTTGAATTAAACAGTGCTTCCATAGATACGTAAAGCCTAGTTCATTCAACATGCGGAACAGACACTACATACCATTCAGTAGCACCTGAGTGCACCCCAGGTTTTTGATAAGGTTTGTGTTACTCAGTCTTTGGTTTTCTTTATAATGTTTTTTATAGTTATAGTTCCCTCGTCAGTTTTATTTTTGCCATAATTTTGTCTATTAGATGTTTGAATTTCGATTACCACTATGTACCTTTTCGCTCTCTTTCATAAAATTTAAAAACGAGTTCGAGGACGGACTTTCTTCAATAATAATAATTCCTTGTACAACGAATTAAGTGTCATGAAAGCACCCCAAAGGATTACCAGCTTATACATTCTGCCATTGTTTTACTGTGCTATGCTTTTTTTTTGTATTTTTGACTTTCATTTTTGCTTATGTGCTTTTTCTACAGTGTCTGCACGCCGTTTGCTTTTGCTTTGTTGACATAGTTGTTTGTTTTCATTATGATTAAGATAATAACACAATATTGACTGCTATACCCCAATTTTTTGACATTTTTACCAATTATGTCTGTTTGTTTTGCTTACACATTGTTGTCAATATAATGAAAATTACGCAACTGTACTAAAAGAGAGAGGTTAGAAAAACTAAGGATTTTCTTATCCCAGGCAAAGATTACCTTAGCCGTATTTGGCACAACTTTTTTGAATTTTGGATCGTCAATGCTCTTCAACTTTGTACTTGTTTGGCTTTATAAATATTTTGATATGAGCGTCACTGATGAGTCTTAGGTAGACGAAACGCGCGTCTGGCGTACTAAATTATAATCCTGGTACCTTTGATAACTATTTAGATAACTATAAAACCAGGCTCAATCCACCATTTTGTACATAAGGTAAAGCCTATATCAAATCAGGAAAATGACAGTTGTTTTCCTTTCGTTTTATGTGTTTGAGCTTTTGATTTTACCATTTGTTAAGGGACTTTCTGCTTTGAATTTTCCTTGGAAATCGGTACTTTTGTTATTCTACCTTCCAGTAGGTTTGTATATTTATTCTAGACGAGGTGTTGGGGGAGATGAAAACGAGATGTGACCACCTCGTCCATAAATATTCACAATTATATATAAAATTAAAATCAGTTTTGTGGAAAAGGCCGGAAAACAGCAGAAAAACTAGAACCGCCCATAGAATGCTTGGTTTACACCTGTACCAGGAAATATTAATATAGTTTAATGTCAAGCCTGACAATATTTACGAATGAATCACGCATGCTCGATTTATGACGAAATAACGTTATCTATATCTAAAAAAAAGCCCCTTAATGTCTACAATCTTCGTGTAAAATTCAGTTATTTAAAGAGATAAAACACATGACATTTTATGTTTTTGTTTTATATGTTGTACTTGGTTTTGGGTGTAACCCTTTTTGAATAGACCTTTGTGGCCTTGGTTGTTACTCATATGAATAGACCTTTTTGGTTTTTGTGTAACCCTGTTTGAATGTATATTTTTGGATGCTTTGATAATTTTACGTAGTGCTTACTATATTTCGATTCGGACAAGAATGATACAATTTGTGATGGATGACATACATGCTTCTATAGGTTCCATACTGATTGATATATGTTTGGTGGTACTGGTATTGATTCTATAGGTTCCATACTGATTGATATATGCTTGTTGTAACTGGTATTGATTCTATAGGTTCCATACTGATTGATATATGCTTGTTGTTACTGGTATTGATTCTATAGGTTCCATACTGATTGATATATGCTTGTTGTTATTGGTATTGGTTTTATAGGTTCCATACTGATTGATATATATTTGTTGTTACTGGTATTCATTCTATAGGTTCCATACTGATTGATATATGCTTGTTGTTACTGGTATTGATTCTATAGGTTCCATACTGATTGATATATGCTTGTTGTTACTGGTATTGATTCTATAGGTTCCATACTAATTGATATATGCTTGTTGTAACTGGTATTGATTCTATAGGTTCCATACTGATTGATATATGCTTGCTGTTACTGGTATTGTTTCTATAGGTTCCATACTGATTGATATATGCTTGTTGTTACTGGTATTGATTCTATAGGTTCCATACTGATTGATATATGTTTGTTGTTACTGGTATTGATTCTATATGTTCCATACTGATTGATATATGCTTGTCGTTACTGGTATTGATTCCATATGTTCCATACTGATTGATATATGCTTGTTGTTACTGGTATTGATTCTATAGGTTCCATACTGATTGATATATGCTTGTTGTTACTGGTATTGATTCTATAGGTTCCATACTGATTGATTTATGCTTGTTGTTACTGGTATTGATTTTATAGGTTCCATACTGATTGTAATATGCTTGTTGTTACTGGTATAGATTCTATAGGTTCCATACTGATTGATATATGCTTGTTGTTACTGGTATTGATTCTATAGGTTCCATTATGATTAATATATGCTTGTTGTTACTGGTATTGATTCTATAGGTTCCATACTGATTGATTTATGCTTGTTGTTACTGGTATTGATTCTATAGGTTCCATACTGATTGATACATGCTTGTTGTTTCTTGTATTGATTCTATAGGTTCCATTCTGATTGGTATATACTTGTTGTTACTGGTATTGATTCTATAGGTTCCATACTGATTGATATATGCTTGTTGTTACTGGTATTGATTCTATAGGTTCCATACTGATTGATATATGCTTGTTGTTACTGGTATTGATCGTTAATATTTGGAAAAGAAGTTATGTTTGTCGTAGGTTTGATTAGCTCTGAACTTGATATATTGTAGACTTCCAACTTTAATACTTTAACGTATTGACTATAAAAAGAAGATGTGGTATGATTGCCAATGAGACAAATCACCACTAGAGACAAAAATGACACGGAAATTAACAACTTTAGATCACCGTTCGGCCTTCAACAATGAGCAAAGCCCATACCGCATTGTCAGCTATAAACGGTCCCGAAATGAAAAATGTAAAACAATTTGAACGAGAAAACTAACAGCCTAATGTATGTAAAAAATAATGAAAACAAATATGTAACACATCAACAATCGACAACCACTAAATTACAGGCTCCTGACTTGGGACAGGCACATACATAATGTGGCGGGGTTAAACTAGTTTGAAGGCGCAAACCCTCCCCTAATCTGGTACAGGGGTGTAACACACAACATTATAACATTCTTAATCACAGTGATATACAACAACAGCAGTTAAATTAAAATCTTTATAAAAAGGTATATTATGACAAAACCCAAAGAGCAAAAGTACAATTCTTTAACTTATAAATTGAAACATAATGTTAATGTTTTATTTTTACCACAACATCATTCTTATCGTATGGAGGATTCTTTCCTCTTCATTTAGAAATTAATGTCAATGAAATATAATGATAATTTGATGTGTTCCATACTTATTAAGTTGCTCAAGTAAGACATATATAAGTTGATTAGTCCATAGATATATTATGAGTTGTGCAAATTTAACACATTTCCAGTGTAGTAGTCTTTGTTGTAAGCGTCCTAGATGTTAAGTAATGTCTTAGAAGGTACATTCACACATTATTCTTTTACATTATAATACTGACTTGAGTTTGCTTTGACTGACTTTTGACGGAATTATGCAATTGACTAAGGTTATTTTATAAACAGTGTTCTTGTCTGCAGTGTTTTTTAAATACCTGCATACCTGGAGCTCATTTTTTGGTGGAATCGGGATAAAGATATATCTTACAGTTTACAAGTTTACAGGTTTTACACACTATTTTCTTCGGAAAACGACTGTACCAAGTCAGGACTATGACAGTTGTATTTAATTCGTTCCGTTGGTTAATATAATCACACGTTTGGTTGTGTCAGGTGTTATGGACTTTTTCGTTTTGAATTTATCTTTCAGTTCGGTATTTTTGTTAATACATTTTTCATCAACCATGTCTTCAATTTCACAATAACATAATATCTAACTGGAGGACACATCTTTTTCATACTTAACACTTCCCTTTTCAACTGAAATTACTCTTGATTAGAGGACACACTATAAAGAGATCTAATTATATTGTAAATGAGACAATTACCATCGGGAAAAAGGACACAGAAGTGAACAAGTCAATATGAAAACTAATACCGTAAAGCAATCAAATAAAATGCACACGGTGACAGGATGTGAAACAATTCAAAAGAGAAATAGATCAAAGGTACCAGGATTATAATTTAGTACGCCAGACGCGCGTTTCGTCTACATAAGACTCATCAGTGACGCTCATATCAAAATATTTATAAAGCCAAACAAGTACAAAGTTGCAGAGCATTGAGGATCCAAAATTCCAAAAAGTTAGGCCAAATACGGCTAAGGTAATCTATGCATGGGATAAGAAAATCCTTAGTTTTTTGAAAAATTCAAAGTTTTGTAAACAGGAAATTTATAAAAATGACCACATTATTGATATTCATGTCAACACCGAAGTGTTGACTACTGGGCTGGTGATACCCTTGTGGACGAAACGTCCACCAGCAGTGGCATCGACCCAGTGGTGTAAATAGTTATCATAGGTACCAGGATTATAATTTAGTACGCCAGACGCGCGTTTCGTCTACATAAGACTCATCAGTGACGCTCATATCAAAATATTTATAAAGCCAAACAAGTACAAAGTTGAAGAGCATTGAGGATTCAAAATTCCAAAAAGTTAGGCCAAATACGGCTAAGGTAATCTATGCCTGGGATAAGAAAATCCTTAGTTTTTTGAAAAATTCAAAATTTTGTAAACAGGAAATTTATAAAAATGACCACACTATTGATATTCATGTCAATACCGAAGTGTTGACTACTGGGCTGGTGATACCATCGGGGACGAAACGTCCACCAGCAGTGGCATCGACCCAGTGGTGTAAATAGTTATCAAAGGTACCAGGATTATATTTTTGTCCGCCAGACGCGCGTTTCGTCTATATAAGACTCATCAGTGACGCTCATATCATATCACGAAACCGTGGGGTATAATTTCGGTTTAAGACAGCAGCAATAATAACCACATTATTCTATTTTTTGCTTTGGACATGTGCATAACGAATGTCATTTGAGATAACAAGGTGATGAAAAATGTAGGAATAAAATCTGCCAATTAAACCATGATCGGGACAAACATCTTGTTGTATTTATTCAACTTACAACTTAAAAAAAAAAGGTTTAAGGATGATATGTAGTCCTACTTCATGCTGCATAAAGCTTAACAAATATTTGAAATTCCGTGTGTCTATAGATTTTTAAGTCATTGGTTTGTACAGTGTGATCGAACAAAGCGAACTGTCCGCTCTGCAGGCAAAATTGTTACGTTGAGACCAACGAGACAGTTAAGTCATGTTCAGCTAAAGTTTTCTTTCTGTTTCAGTTTTAGGATATTTAACTAATAATTCGGTGTGGTTTCTGCCAGTTACAATATTTAATATATGTTTAAGGTTATGTTTTCTTATACAGGTAAACAGCGGTATAGTTCTGTTGCCATTAAATATATTAGAAGAAAAATAAATGCATAATCATGCACGATTGTCTGCTATATGATTTTCATTACTGTCCATATTTGGAAAGTAATTGTAGCATTCACCCCTTCGTCGGACGTCTAATGTCTGACAGTGAAGGCCACCACCAAATCTGTAACAATCTCTATATGGCACACGTATACATTTTATACCTGGAATATATCAATTTCAAATAATATGTTACTGAGTATTTATACTAAACCGATAATTTTATACCTGCATAAAATAAACTACATAAACATCTTACTAAATAACAGAAGACATATAACGGTTTTAAAACGACTACACAAAAGTCAAAGATTTCTCTTTCTGATAATTTCATTATGACAATGTCTGTCATGTAATCAAAATGATCAGTTTGAGACAAAGAACAGCCATAAAGCTCTGCTACTGTGCTTCGAGTTTATCGATTATGTTCATCAATTTATATATTAAATTCCGTTCAGGAAAAATTGAATCTGGAAAATGAATCCTCGCTACATTGAAAGCAAGTAATTTATCCAGTTTCTTTTACACACTCCGGGTACTTCTTATCTTACATAACTTCACACGACTACAAAAAAGTTAGCTATAGCAGTTTCGTACCTAATGACTCTAGAAAGTTGATGGTAGGTATTTCAGTTTCCTCAATAACAGCTCTATCTGGTCCGACTAATAACATATTTATACTTAACCAGGCACTGGACATACATAGATCAGGTACAGTCATGTTGTTAGGAGGTGGAGCATCAATTATCTGAAAGAAACCAATTGACATTCAGTGGTATTAAACTTTCAACATGTTAAGACTTATTTTAACGAAACTGATATTTTATAGGAATATACAGAATTAATAAAGTCAAATAGAAAATAGTTCTTAATGATGTCTTTGTAAAATGTTTTCAATTAAACCTGGCACTGCGGTTGTTTAGCGTTGATGAACAAAACTTTTGATTTCAGTGTTAATCAATTCATTTGGTAAAATTGGTGTACTCCAACTATTGGAGAATGACAAAAACTCACCAAAGACACAATGCTAATATTTTAGTACACCAGACGTGCTTTTCGTGCTTATAAGACTCAGTTGAGTTTGAAGTTCAACACTTAAAAAGACATCTATTGCAGGAAGATAAAGTATAAGGAAATAGATTGCATTCAGGTGTCTGTTGTAGTTCGTGTGGTTAAGTTTCTCATTGGTATTCAGCATCTCTTTTCATTTGGAATTCAAACATTTGGTTTTCAGTAGTTATTAAGCTGTTGTAAATATTACACCTACACAATTTTAGAATGGTGTTTTTCACTGCCATTCTAAATACCAAAGCTTCGTATATTTGACTAATTTCAAAACACGACCAAATTATAAATGCCTATACATATCTCAAAACTGCAATTTTTAATTGTTTTCACCAAATATTTAGTGTTTATCTAGAAGGACATTCCTAACATAAACGAAAATACTATAGGAAGTAATTATGTCTATTTTCTTTCAGAATAAATTTGATTTAATTTTCGCTAAAAGGTGTTTCGATATAAGTAAATTAAAATGTAAATTTTGCCATATTGTAGCAGAATTCCTCTACAGCAATATAGAGTGTTACATAAAACGTTTGTTTTATAGAAATAAATAAAATGTTGAAAAATATTTGAAGGATATGTCAGCGTTCTATTTTTTTCTCTTTACATTTTAGTAGTTTTAAACAACTTTCTGCTTTTGGTAACATTAAATTTAGCTGTACCAGATCCACAGTGATGTCTGTTCAGAGGAAGCCAAATACAAAATACATACGTTGATCAGATGACAAAAAGAACCAACAGTTCATCCAAACCGAAACAAGGAATCAGAGCAGATACACTATCCGTATTTTCATGCCAGGAGTGATGTCCTGAGCTGGACGGCTTATGATACCCTATGCCTATGGGGCGAACAGTTCATCGACGGAAGTATCAACCCTGTGGTCAGAATAATCTTAAATGCTACCAATGCCACTGCATCAGAAGTACATTTATACAGTTATTGTCGCTTCAGTAATGATCGGGACAAAAATGTATAAAAACCCAATAAAAACGTCTGAGAGCCGGGTTAACTGAAAAAGAACATAATTATAGCCACATCCGGACAATGCCGCAGAGTTAAGTACGAGGAAGATTGAAACAAATTGTCCCTTCCTCTTTTTGGAGTCAACTAGGGTGCATCGACTTTAATTCTGTAACTTGTAGTAATGTTTTATTCATAGTCGTTGAATAACTAAGTATTCGAATCCCAAAACCAGAACGTGTCTTCACCTTTTCCTCCTACCAACCCCACCCCCACCAATATCCAATTTAGTAGTAAACTAACTGACTTTTGAATAGGAAAATTACACGATTTAGTAAAATAAAATAAAAATTAAAAAAAAATAAGAACGATTATTTCATTCCGATTTTTTTTAACATTTCTTACATCATGGATGATGCTGTTAGAGTATAGAGTTAAAATGTTTATTCATAAATGCAGTATTTCATTAAAAACTCATCTGAGATCCCAGGCTGGTGATTTTGTACTGCAGACGCGCCTTTCAATTTATATATGACTCTTCAATAGCGCTCTATTCAAAATAAAATATTCATTAGTGGCGCTCACAACAGTTGGAAAGTTAAATCACATATACAGTTGAAGAGTTTAAATCATTCAGTATTACAATCCTATTTTAAATAAATACCTACTTCCCAATTAGACCCTTTGAAAATTCTCTCTTTATCTTCCTTAGCGATTGGTCTCTCTGGGCAATTGACGAGGATACCTTTTCTCTCTTTTGTAGGCGGTACAAGAGGAACCAATGTACTGTCTATTCATTTTTGAAAGAAAAGAAAAAAATGCTTATGCAGATATATAAAAGCAAATACGATTTCATATTCAATAATTATCAACTAAAACCACTAAGTTATAATATAATTTCAAAGTTCTTAAGAGCTGCCTTGTCTTTGAAAGTCCGAAAATGGATTATATATTTTCTCGATGAAATGCAAGTTATTTTGATTCCTTATTTTCTTTTGTCGCATTATATTACCTTGCTTTTCTCTTTCGTGCAACTTGTATTTTATTTGGTTTTTGTCCTTTTTTGGTCTCTAGTGGACACTTGTCTCATTGACAATCAAACAGCATCAAATCATTTCTAATACGGATAGATGAAAATGAGTAATACCGATGACGATGCCTTGCTGAAATTGCTTTTCGGTCCAAAGTCCAATACGGAAAAAAGCCATTGTATTTCATGTGTTCATTCGGGATACTCACTAACGGTTGTAAATGTTTTACACCTTCAAGTATAAACGAAACAAATCAAAGTATTTTCGTGTGCGAAATGTTCGATAACTAACATCAAAAATCACGCATATAGTAATGGTTTAGTATCTGATTTATTCTTCCCATGTACTTTATATTTGCTTGATAAATTGAATTGCATTTAGTATTAATTACTTAAATAGAAAGTCAGAAATATCAACACCACTACGACTTATAGAAAATAAAAGTTACATTATGATTTATTGGACCTCAACTATTCGATTTTCAGGGCTATAGTAGTTACCCCATATCCTATATCAGGGCCAATACACATAAAGTCAGTAAATAATCTTATACTACAAATTAATGAAAAGGATACTTAAAATACAACCTATATGAATTGGATATAAATCGTCAGGAAAGTGAATCTCGTGCACACGATAACCACGAGATTTCACGTGACGTCTCAGCCATTCGATGCCTTTCTTATTAGCTGTGGTGCTCTGCTGTACTATCAGATCTTTTCCTAGTCTCAATACTTCTGCAGCGTCAAACAACTAGATAAATCAGGAAAATATAACATTATGGCATTTTATCTGTTTTCATGACTGTCAAAAATATTAGGAAATAAATTGTATTTTTATGAGTACTTGATTTCGCTGTATTGACAAGATTCAATTGAATTCTACAGGAAATTCACATAAAATGTTTAAACCCTTAAATTAAGTACCTAAAAAGTTGAATACCAAAAATACCGAACTCCGAAGAAAATTCAAAACGGAAAGTCCTTTTTCAAATTGCAAAATCAAAAACTCTTAACTCATCGTACGCAAGGAAAACAACTGTCATATTTCTGACTTGTATAATGAGGTGTTGATAACACATCATATCATGCCTCAGTATTGTTCATAAGACATCATATCATGCCTCAGTATTGTACATACCACATCATATCATGCCTCAGTATTGTTCATAAGACATCATATCATGCCTCAGTATTGTACATACCACATCATATCATGCCTCAGTATTGTACATACCACATCATATCATGCCTCAGTATTGTTCATACCACATCATATCATGCCTCAGTATTGTACATACCACATCATATCATGCCTCAGTATTGTACATACCACATCATATCATGCCTCAGTATTGTACATAACACATCATATCATGCCTCAGTATTGTACATACCACATCATATCATGCCTCAGTATTGTACATACCACATCATATCATGCCTCAGTATTGTACATACCACATCATATCATGCCTCAGTATTGTTCATAACACATCATATCATGCCTCAGTATTGTACATAACACATCATATCATGCCTCAGTATTGTTCATAACACATCATATCATGCCTCAGTATTGTACATACCACATCATATCATGCCTCAGTATTGTACATACCACATCATATCATGCCTCAGTATTGTTCATACCACATCATATCATGCCTCAGTATTGTACATACCACATCATATCGTGCCTCAGTATTGTACATACCACATCATATCGTGCCTCAGTATTGTTCATAACACATCATATCATGCCTCAGTATTGTTCATAACACATCATATCATGCCTCAGTATTGTACATAACACATCATATCATGCCTCAGTATTGTACATACCACATCATATCGTGCCTCAGTATTGTACATAACACATCATATCATGCCTCAGTATTGTACATAACACATCATATCATGCCTCAGTATTGCTCATACCACATCATATCGTGCCTCAGTATTGTACATACCACATCATATCGTGCCTCAGTATTGTACATAACACATCATATCGTGCCTCAGTATTGTTCATAACACATCATATCATGCCTCAGTATTGTACATAACACATCATATCATGCCTCAGTATTGTACATAACACATCATATCATGCCTCAGTATTGTTCATACCACATCATATCATGCCTCAGTATTGTACATAACACATCATATCGTGCCTCAGTATTGCACATACCACATCATATCGTGCCTCAGTATTGCACATAACACATCATATCGTGCCTCAGTATTGCTCATACCACATCATATCGTGCCTCAGTATTGTACATACCACATCATATCGTGCCTCAGTATTGTACATACCACATCATATCGTGCCTCAGTTTTGTACATACCACATCATATCGTGCCTCAGTATTGTTCATACCACATCATATCGTGCCTCAGTATTGTACATAACACATCATATCGTGCCTCAGTATCGTTCATAACACATCATATCATGCCTCAGTATTGTTCATAACACATCATATCATGCCTCAGTATTGTACATAACACATCATATCATGCCTCAGTATTGTACATAACACATCATATCATGCCTCAGTATTGTACATAACACATCATATCGTGCCTCAGTATTGTACATAACACATCATATCGTGCCTCAGTATTGTACATAACACATCATATCATGCCTCAGTATTGTTCATAACACATCATATCATGCCTCAGTATTGTACATAACACATCATATCATGCCTCAGTATTGTTCATAACACATCATATCATGCCTCAGTATTGTACATACCACATCATATCATGCCTCAGTATTGTACATAACACATCATATCATGCCTCAGTATTGTACATAACACATCATATCATGCCTCAGTATTGTACATAACACATCATATCATGCCTCAGTATTGTTCATACCACATCATATCATGCCTCAGTATTGTTCATAACACATCATATCATGCCTCAGTATTGTTCATAACACATCATATCATGCCTCAGTATTGTACATAACACATCATATCATGCCTCAGTATTGTTCATAACACATCATATCATGCCTCAGTATTGTACATACCACATCATATCATGCCTCAGTATTGTACATAACACATCATATCATGCCTCAGTATTGTTCATAACACATCATATCATGCCTCAGTATTGTTCATAACACATCATATCGTGCCTCAGTATTGCACATACCACATCATATCGTGCCTCAGTATTGTACATAACACATCATATCATGCCTCAGTATTGTACATAACACATCATATCATGCCTCAGTATTGTACATAACACATCATATCATGCCTCAGTATTGTACATAACACATCATATCATGCCTCAGTATTGTACATACCACATCATATCATGCCTCAGTATTGTACATACCACATCATATCATGCCTCAGTATTGTTCATACCACATCATATCATGCCTCAGTATTGTTCATACCACATCATATCATGCCTCAGTATTGTTCATAACACATCATATCATGCCTCAGTATTGCTCATACCACATCATATCATGCCTCAGTATTGTACATAACACATCATATCGTGCCTCAGTATTGTTCATAACACATCATATCATGCCTCAGTATTGTACATAACACATCATATCATGCCTCAGTATTGTTCATAACACATCATATCATGCCTCAGTATTGTACATAACACATCATATCATGCCTCAGTATTGTTCATACCACATCATATCATGCCTCAGTATTGTTCATAACACATCATATCATGCCTCAGTATTGTACATAACACATCATATCATGCCTCAGTATTGTACATAACACATCATATCATGCCTCAGTATTGTACATACCACATCATATCATGCCTCAGTCTCAGTATTGTACATAACACATCATATCATGCCTCAGTATTGTACATAACACATCATATCAAGGCTCAGTATTGTACATAACACATCATATCATGCCTCAGTATTGTACATACCACATCATATCATGCCTCAGTATTGTACATACCACATCATATCATGCCTCAGTATTGTACATACCACATCATATCATGCCTCAGTATTGTTCATAACACATCATATCATGCCTCAGTATTGTACATACCACATCATATCATGCCTCAGTATTGTTCATACCACATCATATCATGCCTCAGTATTGTTCATAACACATCATATCATGCCTCAGTATTGTTCATAACACATCATATCATGCCTCAGTATTGTACATACCACATCATATCATGCCTCAGTATTGTTCATACCACATCATATCATGCCTCAGTATTGTTCATAACACATCATATCATGCCTCAGTATTGTACATAAGACATCATATCATGCCTCAGTATTGTTCATAACACATCATATCATGCCTCAGTATTGTTCATAACACATCATATCATGCCTCAGTATTGTACATACCACATCATATCATGCCTCAGTATTGTTCATAACACATCATATCATGCCTCAGTATTGTTCATAACACATCATATCATGCCTCAGTATTGTACATAACACATCATATCATGCCTCAGTAATGTTCATAACACATCATATCATGCCTCAGTATTGTACATACCACATCATATCATGCCTCAGTATTGTACATACCACATCATATCATGCCTCAGTATTGTTCATACCACATCATATCATGCCTCAGTATTGTTCATACCACATCATATCATGCCTCAGTATTGTACATACCACATCATATCATGCCTCAGTATTGTACATACCACATCATATCATGCCTCAGTATTGTTCATACCACATCATATCATGCCTCAGTATTGTTCATACCACATCATATCATGCCTCAGTATTGTTCATAACACATCATATCATGCCTCAGTATTGTACATAAGACATCATATCGTGCCTCAGTATTGTTCATACCACATCATATCATGCCTCAGTATTGTACATAACACATCATATCATGCCTCAGTATTGTTCATAACACATCATATCATGCCTCAGTATTGTTCATAACACATCATATCATGCCTCAGTATTGTTCATAACACATCATATCATGCCTCAGTATTGTACATACCACATCATATCATGCCTCAGTATTGTACATAACACATCATATCATGCCTCAGTATTGTACATAACACATCATATCATGCCTCAGTATTGTTCATAACACATCATATCATGCCTCAGTATTGTACATAACACATCATATCGTGCCTCAGTATTGTACATAACACATCATATCGTGCCTCAGTATTGTACATAAGACATCATATCATGCCTCAGTATTGTTCATACCACATCATATCATGCCTCAGTATTGTTCATACCACATCATATCATGCCTCAGTATTGTTCATAACACATCATATCATGCCTCAGTATTGTTCATAACACATCATATCATGCCTCAGTATTGTTCATACCACATCATATCATGCCTCAGTATTGTACATAACACATCATATCATGCCTCAGTATTGTACATAACACATCATATCATGCCTTAGTATTGTACATACCACATCATATCATGCCTCAGTATTGTTCATAACACATCATATCATGCCTCAGTATTGTTCATAACACATCATATCATGCCTCAGTATTGTACATAACACATCATATCATGCCTCAGTATTGTACATACCACATCATATCATGCCTCAGTATTGTACATACCACATCATATCATGCCTCAGTATTGTTCATACCACATCATATCATGCCTCAGTATTGTTCATACCACATCATATCATGCCTCAGTATTGTTCATAACACATCATATCGTGCCTCAGTATTGTACATAAGACATCATATCGTGCCTCAGTATTGTTCATACCACATCATATCATGCCTCAGTATTGTACATAACACATCATATCATGCCTCAGTATTGTTCATAACACATCATATCATGCCTCAGTATTGTTCATAACACATCATATCATGCCTCAGTATTGTTCATAACACATCATATCATGCCTCAGTATTGTACATAAGACATCATATCGTGCCTCAGTATTGTACATAACACATCATATCGTGCCTCAGTATTGTTCATAACACATCATATCATGCCTCAGTATTGTTCATACCACATCATATCATGCCTCAGTATTGTACATAACACATCATATCGTGCCTCAGTATTGTTCATAACACATCATATCATGCCTCAGTATTGTACATAACACATCATATCATGCCTCAGTATTGTTCATAACACATCATATCATGCCTCAGTATTGTTCATACCACATCATATCATGCCTCAGTATTGTTCATACCACATCATATCATGCCTCAGTATTGTACATACCACATCATATCATGCCTCAGTATTGTACATAACACATCATATCATGCCTCAGTATTGTTCATAACACATCATATCATGCCTCAGTATTGTACATAACACATCATATCATGCCTCAGTATTGTACATAACACATCATATCGTGCCTCAGTATTGTACATAACACATCATATCGTGCCTCAGTATTGTTCATACCACATCATATCATGCCTCAGTATTGTTCATAACACATCATATCATGCCTCAGTATTGTACATAACACATCATATCATGCCTCAGTATTGTACATAACACATCATATCATGCCTCAGTATTGTACATACCACATCATATCATGCCTCAGTATTGTTCATAACACATCATATCATGCCTCAGTATTGTACATAACACATCATATCATGCCTCAGTATTGTTCATAACACATCATATCATGCCTCAGTATTGTACATTTGTTTCATATTTATAGAAACAAATAAGAAAGTACAAAGAGACACATAAAAATCATAAGGAGAAAAAATCAAATATAAAAAGAGGCTGGAATATGACACGAAGTGCTGTTCTGAAACTGCTCCGACTTTGTTAAAGCTAATTAAAAGCCCAGACATAATTATAAACCTATCGCAATACTTATGAAACGAAATGACTTAATAACTTTTCCATGAAATATAAGACGAGAAGTTAAATAATATAAATATTCTAAAGATTTTATTGATTGTTGATGTGCAGGATTCGCACTCGCGCTGTGCGTTTGTTGAATTTCTACTAGAGATCATAAAAAATGTCACTGCATTAGAAAAAGCTGTCGCCGAAATAGGGTAGGAGAAGATAATAAATCAATAATACATTACTGAAGATTTTGATAAAAAAAAGGGATTTTCTTTTAAAATGAGATCTTTGTTAACGAGTTTTATAGTAAAACTTAGCCATTCAAGTATATAAAACATTATCATTTTTTTGGGTTAAATTTGAGGTATCATTTGGCTTCAATCCAAATGGAGTGTAACCGGATGCGTCGACATGATAATCGTCTTCTGCTATGCATGTACCCCCTGTCATGCAATTCACACTCAGTAAAAAATGCCACGATTGTGAAGAGGACACAACCGATCAAGTTATAGTTCAGACGACTTACTGGTACTTAGTACATGAAGCCATTTGACCGCGAAAACATGTCGCTAGTGAGTTTAGACACTGACATCGTATCGCCCAGCCAATTCGTGATGGAGACCGTAAAACGTATGTAGTGTCGATCTTAGTTGTTCTTCGTCATAACTCTGTTGGAGTAGTTTGTGTGTAAGGAACTCATCCCTGTTAATGAAGTCGGTATAGTCTGAACATGCACGAGCAAAACGCAATAACTGACATATTTGAACGCCATACGATGAAGTATATGTTACTGCTGAAAATTGGAAGTTGGCAATTGGTTAGTTCAAATCATCACCTTTGTCATATATTTTAGATTTGAAGAAAAAGATCAAGATATGACGCAGGCCTTCTTTTTGATAGTATCATTAATTTCGAGTTCACTGGGATATATATGAGATGTAAGCACTCATGGAAATGTGCGTTAGTATTAGGCGACAGAAAATCATGAATATATTTGAAAGTGAAATTAGATAAATTTGCAAGATTTGTTTATTTTTCTGTATTTGAGAAGGTTATGTATACATTTTGCCTCATGAGTACGAAAATAAGTTGGCCAGTTGTGGTGCACAAGTAGTACCCATTAGAATACGGACTGTCTGCTGAAATATTATTCCACCAAACTCAACAAATATGGTGTCGATTAAAACGTCAACCATTGCGATCTCATCATCTATGATGTATTGTAAAACAGTGTTCTTCTTCACAAAGTAAGATTTTCATAACCTAAAACAAGGAATTTGTATCTACGCTTACCATGTTTGTAGAAAAGGCTCTGTTTAACGAGATGATATAGTCGATCTTTCATTTGAGCATGGGGAATAGTAGTGTTAAGCGTAGAATATATCAAAGATTTTGATATTATTCCAAAATTGTAAAGATTGGATTGAAAATTTTGGTTTAAATCTTTAGAATTTTTCAGAATCGATATTTGATTGATCCCTACCGGTTCTGTTTCATTGATTTCATATTTATAATTCCGTATCCATTGTTTACGTTCCTGACAATTGATGTCCCACGGAAAGTCTAAATTATACATATCATCTGCCATGGTTGGTTTCGGAACCATCGTCCATAACATTTCTTTATCCTTTTCGAAGTAATCGTTCATGATTTTCCTAAAAATAAATTAGAACTATTTGTTAATTACACAACTTATATGCCCAAGAATAATACAAATCAAAACCAAATTTTTAACCGAAGAAAAAACTACAGCGAGAGAGTGCCGCTCGGTCGATAATACCTATCAGAGGCTACCAAATGTACGGGTTAATAAATAAATGAACAATATTGTGTTTCAAAAAATGCTCAAAGTTTACATTTAAGTAAGCTTTAACTACGTAACCTGCTAATCCATCAACCCATCCACCAATTAGATATCTCTCCATTCATCATCATCTCTCGTCCTGAAATACAACTCTTTACTAAAGTAAGGCGTCCTATTGGTTGTGCAGGATGCATATATGCATATACGCAGACTAGTCGGTTGAAATGAAGAGACGTTAAGTCCGATGAAGGGCGAGTGTCACACGTTAACGAATCAATATATACAACAACGGTTTGAGCCCGGTCAGAGTGAGGGCATTAAATCCGACACGTTACATAAATTACACTTTTAACAACTTTTGAGTCCATAGGTGTCTTTAAGCAGAAATTGTCAATCCTTGAACTACTTTTCTGTAATTTTCAAGTAAAATATCACGTGCACATTTCCAACTTTTAATCCTGATTGTACTACTTTGCAAAACATTAACCTATCAGAAAAATATCATTTATTTGTTATCTTGACTATACAAGGAATAAACCGACTGGAACGGACAATAACTTTAATCAATTCAATCGATTATCACTGAAGTGTTTTGAATCGAGACAATTCAAGTGCATTCCTACCTGTATGCCATGGACTCAAAATATCGAGCTCGTCTGCTCATTGTGGTTTCCATAATCTCATTTCCTATTACCAACAGGGTGTCACGTGGACAGGAAGCTCCATGTTGATGCGCAAGGGAAAAGAACGGTGTCTTCACTGGTTGTGTAAAATCGATTTTTTCCGGTCTTCTGACTGTGACATTACACTGGGATGTAAGAACCCTCTCTAAGTTGTCCATTTGGATAGCTGCTTTATCTATATGCTCATCACTGCGCTTCCCTGACCTGAGAGAAAAACAAAAATACTATCAATATATCATTGATTGATTGATGCTTGCAAACATTCAGTGGAAAACATTTCACACATATCTAGGAGGAAACAAATAAACAACTGATACAATGAGCAGGCTCTGCAAGGCATCTTGACCGGACGATACTAATAATTTAATTCTCCACTTTTAAGTATATTTTTACGTTAGAATCTATAGATATCGTACGAACTTCCATAATTCATAATTATAACAAGGCATTTCACAAACTCCCTTACTATTTCAGAAATTCTTTCACATGCATTACTTTAACAATTAGTTGTAACACTTATACCTATATGTTTTTGTGTATGTCTTGAGTCAGGAACATCTTTGTATGTTAAATTTTATTGAAATTAATGTGTTTTGTTATTGAGGAAATTTGGTAATGGCTTGCCGATCTGTAATAGTATTTGCTACATTTAATCCCTATATATGCACTTGATCAGTGTTGAAAAATGTGTGCTGACCAGAGGATATAAAGTTTTGCTGTTTGTGTCTATAAGTTGCTGTCTCATTAGTTTTTACCATACATCTCAAATCCTCATTTACCTCTGAGGGGGTTTAAATCCTGGTTCCTCGCTGGGTACACACCAGAAGTCTGATACTCCAATTATGATTTCTTCCAAAGGATCCCAGTCATTATGGGAGTTTACAATCGTCATGGCTTTAGTGTTGTTTTGTTGAACAGCTGAAAATATAAACAAATAACGAACATGACAAACGAGGCAATGAACACTAGAAAGGTAAAAAAAATAAATTTATGAGATAATTGGTCAATATACTGTGTCTGTATAACATACCTGATATATATAACAATTCAATTTGTTATTTATTAAAACTTTTTTTCAAATACTTATTCGTTTTATTGGTCGATTACTGTCACTCGTCTGTTCTGCTTGTATTTATCTCTTCATTGTTTGAGGGCAAATTCAAATGCTATGACTGTTTTTTTATATTGACATCATATGTGACCCGCAATGCAATTTCCAGGTTAAGAATGTAAATCGTCATTGTGATAAAAAATTGTGTATAATAATAAAAAATATATTACGACTAATAATAATAATAATAATTATAATTCTTTATAAAATAAACCAAATAGTAGTTGTTTTATTTCTATTATCATCCTAATAGACCTTTTCAACAACTCTCGACATCGACTTTCGGCACCTACAGTTTACAGGAGAAATAGAGGGGTCGTATCAAAGACAAAAATCATTCGTGTATAACATGCATGCAACATAAACATGGTACTATATCTTCGATTTTATTTTAAAAAAAACCGAATATTATGCAATAAGCTATTGTGGATTTTCTGTGTTTTCCCCTTTTTTTTATACAATACTTATCACATGTTAAAAAAAAAGTATAAAGCATTTATTTTCACGTCAATCTATTTACATCCGAAACTATGCCATCTTTGGAAATATGATTGTTTTTATGAAAATTTTCTCCATTCCCGGGTATAATCACCACGGGAAACACGTCTAGTGTGTTGTAAGAAGCTTGAACACCTAGCCTGTAAGAGCACTTGCGTTGATCTCAGTTTGCGGAGTCAGTGTTTTCTCGATAAACTTTCTGTGTGAAAATTGCCCTTTTTCTTTTTCACCCATTTTTTTTCTTCTAAATTTTCCTTTTTGTTGATCTACGATACGGTTTTCTTCTCATATCTAGTTTTGATATGCGTCCCAATGTTTTTTTTTATTTCAACCCGCCGCTTATGTCATGCCCCTTTTCCAACCCCGGAATATGTTAGTCAAAGGTAGAATTTTTAGTTTACGATATTATTTATCTCTTTGTTTTGTCGGAATCGTTCCGATTTCGCGGCTTGGTACTGATTTCTCGACTACTGAAGATATCACGCGGTACCTCTAAACGTTTAAGGTGCTTCAATATGTGGTTTTAAGCTTTTTTCGTGCCATGTCCATAATAAACCCTGCTAATTGTAGTGCATTGTGAAGGCATCCGAGGCAAATAACGGTCTGTGTATGTGCCGCCCATGTCGAAGGTTATAAAACAGTCTGTTTACAATTTTTTTAAATTTTTTCTATCTTAACGTAGCTAGAATCTCTTATCTTCTAAAAATAAAGAATAGAATATTAAAGATTTTCCTTTTTTTCGTTTGTGAGGGTCTGGATGGGGGTCCCTTAAGTACCGGTCTTTGTAAGAATCATGCAGGTTCCTGTTGATGGGCGATTCATGACCCCTCTTCGAATGTCTTTATATTTTGTTTATGATGAAGGTATGGTATGAAAATAAGTTTTCTGTATTAATTTTTTCTTTTCAACCTTGGTTGCCATGGAAACCATCCTTACAAAATTTTGCCTAAATACGTCTATAAGTAGCCTTTGAAAATTGAAATATAATGGATTTTAAAGAACCATAGAAATATAGTTAATCAATACAAACAATATGTATATTTACAGTATTGACAAACACAACCCCAAACTATACAAAAACGTTAAAATTTTGAATTTACTAAATAGTTTGTTTCCATAGCAACCATTTAAAAATGTGTGAAAATTCGAAAATGAAAAATTTCAAAAACTTTAAAATTTTAAATCTGTTTATCTCCCAAGACCAACAATACCATGACATGTCATTGACAAATTTTGAAAGACAACACTCTATATATTCAGAAAATAAAAAGAAAGTCGTGTGTTTTTTTTTCTTTAAAAAAATAATTTTAGTCAAAAATTGTCAATTTTCACCAAAATTCAGATTACCAAACAGATGAATACTGAAACATTTTGAACTTAAAAAGCTAAAAAATTCCCTTTATGCGTGCATTCCTGACACAAATTTGGTAATTATAAATGAGAAAATATGATTGATAGAGATATTTTTGTAGAGAAGGACATTTTTTCTTTCTGGGCATGGTGCCCCCCCCCCCCCCCTTTTTTTCAAAATTCAAAAAATTATTAAAAAATTTAAAAGATGGAATTCAATTGTGAACATTTTGAGCATTAAAACATGAAATTTCTTCAAAGGGTGATGGCAATAATAGAACCCCCTACACCATTTTTATATAGACTCTATTAGATTTTTTTTAGAAATGGGGAATGTGTCAAAGAGAGAACAACCCAAACAGAAATTTTAAATCTTTAGATGCTATTTCATGGTCTTTAAAATTGACTCTAAAGAACCTGAATCGATCACCTGCAATTTCTGGTTAAATCTTGCATCAATGATTATTTGTCCCTTCAATATATATCAATGAGTGGCTTAACAATTCCATTTAAATGTTCTTTGTATCTGTCGTTTTTTTCTTCAAAAGCAAAAAAAGAATTTTACCCCTATGTTCCATTTTAGCCATAGTGGCTAAGTTTCTTGAAGTACAAGGAAATAAAAAACTAAATTTATACAAGATTATAACTCCCAAGTTGGGCTGAAATTGATTAAGCATATTCAGAAGAAGATTTTTTTTTAAAGGAAGCAAACTAGATGAACAAATTGTGAAAAATTTCTTTAAAGGGCTATAACTCCATAAGGATTCAATTGACAATTCTGGTCATATAAACTTATTTGTAGATCCTACTTTGCTGAAAGTTGTGCTGTTTATAGTTTATCTTTGTCATTAATAATATTCAAGATAATAACCAAAACTGCAAAATTTCCGTACAATTAACAATTTAGTGGCAGCAACCCAACAATGGGTTGTTAGATTCATCTGAAAATTTGCTCTTAAAAGGCTTTAGTGTTTGAGATATGAGCTACACACTGCATTTTACCCCCATGTTCTTATTTTACCCATGGCGGCCATGTTTGTTTACAAAATAGAAAATAGACCACAAACTTTATTCTAGATATCCTAAGAATCATTCAGTTTATAAGTTTTACTGGAATTGGTTCAGTAGTTTCAGTGGAAATGTTTCAAATATTTTACACCGGACAGACGACAACGGAAGCAAAGTGATGGCAAAATTCACAGTTCCTTTGAAACGGTGACCTAAAAAAACTACGTCCGTTCTATCAGAAATAAACTGAAAATAAAAAATAAAAAATTTGTACCATCGAGAGCGCTAACAAGGCCACTTTTCATAAATTTTAATATTTTTAAGGGTCATAACTCTTTAAAAAAAAGTCAATTGTCCATGATTATAGAATTCATCCGAGATATTGTTGATATTAATCTAGTGTATTAGTTTTATTAAAAATCTGGCAAGAATTGTACCTGTGGGAGCGTTAAAGGGGCTATTTTCCATAAATTTATTATTTTCAAGGGTTATAAATGTTTTTATTAAAGTCGATTGACCACCAATATCTAACTTGTTTGAGATATTGCTTATAATAACCTAAAGTATTAGTTTCGTAAAAATCTGACATTATTTGTACATGTGCGAGCGCTGCAAGGACAGCCAGATGGACACAAGGACGGTTGGCAATCAAAATTTTAAGCGCACCATGTTTAAACGAAAAAAATTAAGTTCTTATTTCGATTTTTTTTAATTGAAAATTTTTTGGTCGTATATTGGTATCACGTTGGCGTTGTCGTCGTCCTAAGACATTTGGTTTTCGCACTCTAACTTTAGTAAAAGTAAATTGAAATCTATGAAATTTAAACACATGGTTTATGACCATGAAAGAAAGGTTGAGATTGATTCTTGGTGTTTTGGTCCCAACAGTTTAGGAATTAGGGGCAAAAAAAGGCCCAAATAAGCATTTGTCTTGGTTTTCGCACAATAACTTTAGTTTAAGTAAAAAGAAATCTATGAAATTTTAACATAAGGTCTCTATGACCACAACAGGAAGGTTGGGATTGATTTTGGGAGTTTAAGTCGCAACAGTTTAGGAATTAGGGGCCAAAAACAGGTACCAAATAAGCATTTTTCTTGGTTTTTGCATAATAACTTAAGCATAAGTTAATAGAAATTTATGAAATTTTAACACAAGGTTTATAACCACAAAAGGAAGGTTTGGATTGATTTTGGGAGTTTTGGTCTCAACGAATTAGGGGCCAAAAGGGTCCAAAATTAAACTTTGTTTGATTTCATCAAACATTAATTATTGGGGTTCTTTGATATGCCATATCTAACCGTGTATTCAGATTCTTAATTTTTGGTCCTGTTTTCAAATTGGTCTACATTAAGGTCAAAAGGGTCAAAAATTAAACTTAGCTTGATTTTAACAAAAAGTGAATTATTGGGGTTCTTTGATATGCTGAATCTAAACATGGTCATAGATTTTTGATTATGGGCCCAGTTTTCAAGTTGGTCCAAATCGGGGTCCAAAATTATTATGTTAAGTATTGTGCAATACCTCTGCGGTCGTATAAAGCTGCGCCCTGCGGAGCATCTGGTTTATTTATAAAAAACTATTTTTGATAAAACAAAAATAAAAAAATAAAATATTTTTTTTGTCTTATAATAAATCAGTGGTTTTGATAAGATAATAACACTCTGTAAAGATTAGACAAATGGGACAGTTTTAATCTTGGTACAGTGTTTCCAATTTCATTATCTATGGAAAATACATTGCCTTGTATCGTTTCTTTTGTGGACTAGTATACTATTGCGCAGAGTCAGATTATAATGGCTGTTACTATTTACCTCCCATGTAAATCGACATGTATCGAAACCTTTATGCAAACACTTATTTGTCACTATGTCGATTTAACTGTGCTAAAATTGAAATTGAAGAAGAACTACAGAACCTTTCTTTTTATTCTAATATATAATAATCTAACTTATCTAAAAGATTTGAAATAAATGCCGCGGAATGTGTCCATTGGACACAGATGATGCTCCCGCTTCCATATCATAAAAGTTATAAACGAACATGACTGAAGACACTTACCAATTGTGTACTAACTTTTACGGTGATAAGAATTGTGTAAAAGTTTCGTAACATTTGGTTGAGGCAAACTAAAGAATGAAATACAAAACAAAAAATTCAGCAACTTTTCCCCTCTATAAAGAGGCATTGCATAGAACAGTGAAAGTTACACCACCAAAATTCAAAGTTGATCTGCATTTGGTGGTTTTAAGCATTGTGTATAATTTTAATAACATCTGGTAAAGACAAACTAAAGTTAGAGAACAGAAACGGAAATTCAGCAATATTTCTATTTGTAAAGGGGCATAACTCTTGGACGGTTTAAGTGACACCACCAAACTTGGTCTTGTTTTATGGTAATAAGCAATGTGATTAAGTTTCATAACATTTGGTTGAGGCAAACTAAAGATAGAGAACAGAAACCAACGTTGGGACATACTGACGGACGGACAAGGGTAAACCTTAATGCCCCCTCCGCCACTGCGGGGGCATAAAAATATGTAAATATAACAATTGATTAAATTAGGCAAAATTCAAGAATGGTCATTGCACATGGTTGTCATAAAGGTTTGAGAATCAAAACAGTATACAACAGTTCGGACCAGCAAATTTTCCTCAGGGCCACAAGGAAAATATTTTTGAGAACCATAAAAAAACGCGATTATTCTGCGGTATACAAATAATAATTCAGTTATTTAAAAAAAAAATAAAAGACAAGCTGTCCTTTTCCACCATATACAATAGAAACATTGACAAATTCTTGCACAATTTAATGTAGATCGTTGGTATATATTTCCTCAGATAGAACATGTAGAATTTGTATGCCCCCACTGTAGCAAAGGGGGCATTAAGTTGTACCCTTGTCTGTAAGTACGTCCGTTTCAGACTTATACTCTTATACAAATGGAAAAAAATGCTGACTTTTTTGTTTCCGTTCTCTAACTTAAGTTTGCCACAACCAAATGTTTTGAAACTTACACACAATGCTTATTTCCATAAAATTCAGAACAGTTAGAATGTTATTGGTGTAACAGGTACTGTCAATAAGTTATGCCCCTTTAAAAATGGAAAAAATGCTGAATTTTCCGTTTCCGTTCTCTTTTTTTCGTCTGTCTGACATAGTTCATCTTACCCTGACCTCATTTTCTTAGAACATTGATAATGTTAAGTTAATATGATACTTGTATTAAAATCTTTACATAACACTTGCAGAGTTTCAAAAGTAATTCAATTATAAATAAAACCAACCAGACATTTCAGGGTGAGTCTTCTTGTTTAGTCTAGGGTTAAAGTTTTTAAAGCATCAATCTGTTTCAAAAACCAACAATGAGTTGCATTAAATTGTTACTGTAACTTCTCTATAGCCATTTTGAAAGAGAAAGGATCCTGAGCTATTTTTTTTAAATGTTCATTAAGATTTGTTTTATAGATAATCATGTTATGCTCATTGTTGAAGGATATACGGTGATCTTCTTTTGTTTATTTCTATGTCTTTGCTCTCTAGTTGAGAGTTAATTGTCTCATTGACAATTACAACACATCCTCTTATCTTTATACATAGACTTACTAGTAATTAAGTTTTGGATTCAACTTTATTCTTTTTCACTGACAGCATCAGTCTTAGACACGACAACGGGTTATGCGTATTACCATATCTTTTTTTAAACTTCTGAGAAATCTTACATATAAGATTGAAGGGAGGGGGTACATATGCTGCCCTCAACTTTAGAAGTTGTGTTATGCTTAAATTCTTAAAATACTTAGTTCACAAGTAAACACAATGAGATACCACATTTCTTTCAACAAATTTATAATTTTGAAAAAAAAAAAAAAAAATCGAAAAAAAAGGGGGGTGCACCATACCCAGAGTGATGATTTTTCATTTTGTACAAGTATATCTTCATTTATCATATATTCTCGTTTAAAATTAACAAATGTGTGTCAGAAATGCACATATAAATGGAATGTTTTAGCTTTTTAAGCCCAAAATTTTTGATTATTCATCTGATTGTTAATCTGAATTTTGGTGAAAATTGACAATTTTTGACTAAATTTTTTTTTTTAAAGAAAAAAAAACACACGACTTTCTTTTTATTTTCTGGAAACTATCTAAAAAATTTAACTAGTTCATCGTTTTGTTTTAATGTTGACTGGAACATGTCATATAATCTATAAAATGGCACATGATGACATAATCTCATGAATATGAAAGAAAGTACGTATAACCCACACAGATAGGAGTCACTTGGTTGAATCATTTGAGATAACATTGTACATCGCTTATTATATCTGGCAATAAAATTGGATAAATATTCATCGTAAACGGTGGTCTGCCTAAACTATCGAAATATTCCGCATCATACGAATTATTAAATATTACACATAACCAGTGTTTTCACGCATTGGGGTATGGATCTGTATTGACGATATACATCTGTGGAAAGTGATCATTTGTACGAAACGAAAGTCCATTTATGGCAGTTATCTTAAAAACTACACCACGTCTTTGTAAACAGATGTTATTCTGTAGTATTTTTTTCAGTTGTAGGCCAGTATCTTTGTTCCACTTTTCACATATTTCAAATAACCTGACATAAGCAGCCGTATAATTTCTGTTCGTTCCAAAATCAAGTTTCATGGGTGACCCATATACATCACCGCCATTAATCTTTAAAGACACCGATTCCATATTAAAGTGTTTAAAATCGAAAGGATTGATCGTGTAATCACCATTAACAGCCTTTTGTGGCAAAAGTCCAAACACAACCTTATTTGGAAGTACTTTTGAAAATATGGAATCCCAATAGAAATCAGTGACACCTTTCTGAATGACGTTCTGAGTAACGTGGCTTCTGCTGATCAAATATTTTGCTGGATGCTCTCTAAGAAGATTTCTGTGATTGATAATAACGACTGAATTAGGTTTGCACCTACATGTGCGGTAAAATACATCTACAATCTTAACCTGGTAATTGGGATTTGATTCACCAGACATCAACAGGAATGGTGTGGAAGACCGGAATAATTTTAAGTATATATCTACTCCATTAATCAAATATTTGTCAAACATAAGAGAATCTTCTAATAGATTTCTTTCTAACTCAAATATTCTTGATTCTTTGGTGAACTCGTATCTGCTAACATACCCCGAATTTAATGAGAGGGAGTTCATTAGATCGTCGTCTTTCATGAACAACTGACTCTGAAGTTGTGAATTTTGTTCATCGCTGCCTGACTATAAGATTATTTTTAAGTAGGCTTTCCACGGATAGTTATTTACTTAGACCGAAACCAATTTGTTGTTCATGTACACATCCACATGAGAAAACATAATCTGTAGTGGTTGTTTTATTATACCGGTGTGTTCCTGTGCGACTAAATGTGACCCGTTAGCTTTCAATATTTGCATTTTAACCCATTTTAACACAAAGATGTGATTTTCGAAGGTCAATATAGTCATTTCCAGCCCCAGATATCACTATTTCAATAGGTGTAGATTCATTTATTAGGTTCGATATGGGTCGTTCTTCTGTATTAAACGTTTCAACGATAGCTACCTGGTTAGGTGGTGACGCAAAAATGAATAATTCCATCGGCTGTCCAATTGATTTGTTATCTTCACTCAGAAAGGCCATTTTTTTTCTTATTTACAATATCCTTCCAAACACTGTCAATGTAATCTCTATTGTGTTTTCTTTTTCTTGAAGTCTGTTTTACGCTCTTTTTTTAGATGTTTTCTTGGTGACAACTTTCTTCTTTCTGGTACTGTTTTCTTAACTTTTATACTCTTCAAAATCTTAACATGCGGTTTTTTCTTACTGTTCTTTAATTCGGATTCAGCTCTTTCTGCATCTGCTTCAACAGGTGCCAATAGTTTATTTTGTATTAATGTTGATTCTGTTTGTGTAGAATTAGGATTCACTGGAGTCAGGTAGGATCATCTTCCGTACAATCCACGATCGGTTTGAATTTTGTTCTGTTTTCTAAATTTGTATGGATCGAAAGATTTCTTTGACGTATTCTTGTAAAAGTTTTTCCACATCACCGGATCCGTGACGTAGGTTTGACTATTCATTTTATAGTACAAACGGAAACGTCTTCAGGTGAAGTGTAAAAGTCACTTTGTTTTTCAAAAATGAATCATTTTTTCCGTTACCATCCTTTATATATACATGCAAATCCACCAATTCATTTCTTTTTATGTCTTTCACTTCACGTTGTGGAACCCTTGAATTAAACTAAGATGGCCATCCAAGCCATTTTACGAATACTTCCTCTTCCATGTTCTCCTTATTTCTTCTCTTTTTTATAATTTTTTCTATTTTATACGTGTTGGTATCGTCTATTGTAATTTTCTCAATTTCGTACCGGTAAAAGGATCCGGCCAAAATTTCGCCTGACATGTCTTCTAAAACGTATCAATCCTGATTGTCTCTGATGAATCTTTTGTAAATCTTGAAATATTCCAACGTCCAATTTTCCGAATAACCTTTCTCAGATACTTTTTTCAAGTGTGACACCCTCACAATGGCTCCGGAATTAAATTTGAATGTTTTCGTTCTAATTTCCTTTTTTCAGATTTCACCGGTTTTACGTCAACTTTTTTCCTTTTTCTATTCTCTCTCGTAATGTACTGTATGTATCTCTCTTCGTTACAGATGCAGGTGTTGCCCCACCTAACGATTTGTGTGGTGTATTGTTGTAACTCTTTAACTATGTCTTGTAACACGTCTATATATATCTATAAGTTTGTTTTTGCATAAAGTAAGCGTAAATTCTGTTTTTAATAATTCTGATCACTCTTTCTGCATAGTTGGCTTTAATTTGACTATTTTGTGTGTAAAAAACATGATTTTTTTCCTTTTGTAAATATTTCTTTACTTCAGATTTAAACTCTCCACCTTTGTCAAAACGAATCGTTTTTGGTTTTATGGTGTTATTTTGTGTAAATATATTTTCCAGTGCTTTAGTTACTGATAAACTTTTTTTTATCTTTCAATGGTCTAATTATCAGGTACCGAGTAAAAACGTCAATCAACACTAATAAAAATTTGATCCCTGAATTAAACTTTGTAACATTCTCCATAGACATCAAATCGCCATCAAACTGTTCATTCATACCACGTGAACTCACGTCAACTCTATTCCTTTTGAAATTCCATCTGACAGGTTTTTGCACCGAATTTGCTTCGATTTTTCTTTAAATGTTTTTCATCTGTCCCTTACCTATCTCATATTTCCCTTCTTTTTTTTTTAACCTTGTAAACTTTGTCAGGACCAGAAATTGTACATCTAATAATGTCTTACAACCTTATAGTGTTCATTTTATGCTTAACAATTCTGTTTAGTCATCGTTTAAAATATTAAAATTTAAAAATATTTTATTGTATCATTTGATGAGTGTTCAAATTGTATTTCAAAATATTAAAGTCCTTAAATCATGGATGGATAAACATATTTTGATTAATAAGTGTGAAACTTATGGAGGGGGTCCCATTTGATTTCAAACCGTAATATCTAAATATAACAATATTATTCAATAAATACATAAACTTATTTCGAGGTACCTCTCAACCGGTATTTTTGGCAAATACCCCATGCAAGTATGATATATTTGTATAAAATTTGTATTTGTTAAAAATATATCGTTATTCGAGTCTGATCGTAAAATATAGTGTTAATAAGAATAGATGACTTTAGCTGTACGCCTCAGAATGTAATAAAATTAGAGAAAAAGAAAATGTTTAGGTGAAAAATCTTTTATTTTTAATTTGTATTGAATGATATATTATCACAGCAGCATCGAGTATATATCCCTTCTCGAAAGTTCTGCCATCGACTAGACTCCCCTCAGTTATATATATATATATATATATATATATTATTGTGAAACTACCCCTTTACAACCGGAGCAAGCGCCAGCGGGGTACTGACACCTGCGTCATCAAAAATGCACATCATAGTATTTACAAACAACATTATATGATTGTAGTAAAAATGGTATAAGATACATTTGTACTTGCAAAAGGCTTTATAAGTCTTATAAATACATTAACGCTAAAGTATCATAATAAATTGGTTATTTCGTAAAAGTACATTACAGTGACAATTTCATATGCATAAATACTTTGAAATCTTTCATCCATAAAAGACTAAAAAAAAAATTAAAAGTATCGTCTCTTTTGAAAACTCAAAAATTAAAATTACTTAGTATATAATTTAAAATTCACAAGGGTGCGCATGGGATTGGTATCTTTCATTCCTAATTCCTTTCCCTCGGCTTTCCGTCTCTCTTTTCGTTAGAATCCATTTCCTTTTAACAGTCCCCTTGCCCCTCCTGAGTGTTCCAAATAGAAGAAATACATGGAATTTATACTATTTATTTCTCACGGAGTAAATTTTACTGCCCTGAATAGTCTTTCCATAAGGAACATTTGAAATGAAATTGTCTTTAATAATGTTTCCAAAGGTACATCTTTTATATAAGAAACAAATATACTTTGATATATGTACTATGCAGTGTAAACCAAAGATTCAATTGGTGCATTAGGTATTTTAAATCTTTCAATCACCTTTGTGTTTTGATACAATACTTATGAACATTAAAAGTCTTATTTGTCAACCTCAGTGTATATAATGTTTATACTATTTCTTAATATTATATATCATTCTTATAGTTTTGTAGTTTGGTGAAAGTCAGGGTTTCGGATTTTAGGATGGATAGACAGGCTAGCGGAAAAAGTGGGTACCCATATTCCTGCAATAAACCCCTTCCACAAATTTTAACTTAAAAACTTTCGAACGTTACATACTGTCCGTACTATATACATAGATACTTTGCCCCTTTTTTCATGTATTCATTTCGGATATTGCTGAATTTCCGGAAGTTGAAAAAAACTTGTTTATTTTACAACAAAAATGCACATATGACCAATATCGAGGAACCCTTAGTTTACTTTACAAATAATCTAAAGTATAATTATCTGTTTTATTATACTTCACGTTAAAGAAAAATGAAAAAATAAAACATCTTCACTTCTGTTGATTTTTCTAATACCCGTAACGTTGGTATGTATATGACGTCATAGTAAAATACTTTGAGTTTAAAATTCAACTGTAAAAGACAATAATGAAAGGACATTCATTATAATAAATTGAATAACACATAGCTGAGAGGGTGATAGAGCAGATTGGTACCCCTCATAAAAGCATTGTCAACCTTGGCTTCTCCGCGGTTAACAATGTTTTCACGGGGTAACAATCTGCTCTATCACCCTCTCAGCTATGTATTATTTATATATTATACCTACTCGGAGGTAGGCCTATATCTGAAACGTCCGTTTCCGTTCACTGAATATGTTATGATAAACAAAAAAGAAATGATTTATGCAATTTTTTTCTCATCCAACCCAGAACTGTATTAAAGTACGTTTTATCCAGTTTAAAATGGTGCATTGCAGTTTCAGAGAATGCTTGCTTCAGTTTGTACGGGGTCTTCGTTTATCACATGTCTCTAGTAGCGGTTGAATTAGTCCATTGTTTGATTTTGTTTTGTCGCCGGGTTTGTATTTCTTCCTCAATGTTCCTTCTTCTTGAATTATTCTCATTGATGACAACATGAGCGATCAAAAATATCAAGAACCATAGCCTGTCATTATTTTATTTTTTTGTTTTCCTATCAATTACTTTTTTCTTAAATGAAAAGCTTTAAGACAAATCTTAATTTCCTTTTATAAAATAAGGAGACGTGGAATGATTGCCTTTTTGACAACTATTCAACAAAGTCTAAATGAAGCAGATGAAATCAACTTTACCTCACCGTACGGCCTTCAAGAATTAGAAATTCAAAAACCCCACAGCGACATAAAGCCTCGGCAAGACAAAATTGGCTTCATGTTTTGCAAGTACATACACACTGACGAAATTTTACGAATTAAGTTAGAACCAGTTCAAAGACATAATTAAAATAACTAAACCATATCAAATGCATATATATGAGATATAATCTTATAAATTACCATAAAGCGTCGTATGCATCATGAATCTAAGTAAAACTTAAAAATGGAAATCATTGGTGTTTAACAATTATTCCTCCATAGCGGTATTAATAATGCAGTTTTGTGAATCCGCTTATAATGTGCGTTTTTCAATAAAAACGTATTTTCTTGTCCTATCTACTTTTAAAAAAATGTGTTTGATCTTTGCAAGTAATTTTTTGTGCAGTCAGTACATTGAATTAGATTTAACATTTTTAAGCAAAGAAACAGTTTAATTTTAGAGGGATTGATAAGATATTGACTCCTGAATGGTCCAAAACAACCAAAATGGCATGTCCCTAGACCGCCTGTTCAACATTCATACTCTAAAATATCGTGAAAAAATGTAGAAATAAATGTTTTTTTTTACTTTACATAAGTTCTTTAATAATTCAAAAGTATGTTCAGAGCCATCATATTCTAATAAACACATTTAAATATAGGTTTTTTAATTTCAGAAGGTGTGTCCCTCACAAAATGTCCACTACGAAACGAAGTCATTAAAGTTTGCCAATAAACAGTTTTATAAAATCAACGTATTTTTTTTTGCAAGAGATATATACATTAGGGTCTTACAAAAGAAGTGATGCTTTTATAACGGCAATTAAATTGTTGGTAAGAAAAATTGAGCACATCAAATGGCCCAGAGTGATACCGTATTTTTGATAATGTCCCCTACGAAACGGGTTAAATCTCCTTCAGTATCTGGTTTTAAAATTATGAAAAAAATATCAGTGTACAGCTTGATAAATGCTTTGATGAATACAATCAGTCTTGTTACTATTGCAATAAAGGGATTGTGGGGAAAAAATAAAACATGCGAATACGTCCCTTACGAAACGGTCCCCTACGAAACAAGTATGGGAGAAAAACGTTACGTAGTGGACAATACCACTACCACGGAGTCTTTTTTTAATCTTTTTTCAATTATATTTGTGCAAAACAAATAACAAGGGTTAGTTTCATGTAATTTTTATTATGTTTTTATTAACATATAATAGGGTTGATGTCAACTACGAAACTTTTTGTCCACTACGAAACGGTTTTGTCCACTACGAAACGCATCAAAATGTCCACTACGTAACATGAGTTGAACCTTCATATGTGAAGTACTGTCTAACCTATATCGATAAAAATGGTTTTCCAATTCAGAAAAAAATGATATTTTTCTAGTATTTAAAGTAAACAAACTGGAATGTCTATAGGAAACATTTAAAATTGCAAAAAATATGTGTGTTTAGAAGAAATTTCGTAGGTAACAAAAGTCCCCTACGAAACAGTACACAAATTATGAAAATAATATCATTTTAAAGAATATTTAAGATTGCACTTTTTGTTCACAAACAGGTCTATTATAGAGGTATTCAAAATAACTCTTGAAATTAAATTTTAGACAAGTTGATTTTCCTTTTTTTTTTAGGTCTGAAAGTTACGCTTTTATTGAAAAACGCCCTTATGACATTATGTCTTTGTCTTTTCCCTATTGTTGCATATTATTCGAGTCTAAAATTGTACATACAAAATTATCTGAATTTAGGAACAGCTTTATTGTCTAGACTATCATTATCTAAATTTATTATACTTTAAGTACTAAAAAATTAAATATTTGACAAAAGCAACTCACCTGTACAACTCAGAGCGACCCCAAAAGTGTATAAAGTTATCTTAACGTGAAGCAAATTTGATGATGTAGATGATTAACTTTGCGTGACACTTAATAGTTAGCCACTACAAACCGGTAAAAGTCTGAAAGGGTAAGGATATTTATACGTGCAACAGTGGCGGATCCAGGGGTGGTCCCACGGCGCACAGGACCACCCCAATGACGAACCTCAAAATTTGTTAACTTAAGATTAATCTTTTCATCGCACTAATTGGTTATGGATTACCTGGATACCTGGAGGTGTCACAATGATAGAATACGGACCAATGAGTTTCACATGTATACATGTAATTAAATTGTCAAAACAGCTCGTCAATATGAAGAAGTTGACTTCTTATTTTGCAAGGTAAATACAAATTATTTTTGTATTTTTAAATGAAATTTCCATATATAATTGCATTGTCCAACTAACGGAGTATCGGTTTTAAATTTCATGTATGTACATTTTGAAAAACAGAATCATTATGAATGAATTAAATTAAATTTGTTTATCTATCTCTTTGAGCCCCCACCCCTTTTCCCCCCAACATCAACAGCAATTCAAGCACTGAAGTTGGTACCCGCATTTGTACAAAGCGCAACATTTGATGAAATAAAACATTTTGTAGACTTTTACCATACTGATTTGCCGAGTCCATCTACAATGCCTTCCGAACTGCGTTTGTGGCAAAAGACTTACGAGTCAATGCTTTCAAAACCAGAAACTGTAGCCGGTGCTCTGAAAGAATGTTGCAAAACAGACTTTCCAAATATTTCTGTTATCTTAAAAATCATAGCTACCATGGGGGTGACGAGTTGCGAATGTGAGCGATCCAACAGTGAGTTATCCCTTTTAAAAACCTACCTGAGAACAACTATGGGACAATCGCGTTCAAACGGACTTGCGTTGATGCATGTGCACTACAGTTTGGAACTAAACATAAAACAAATTATAGATAACTTTGCAAGGAAACACCCGTGACGCATGATGTTGAATGACCTGATAAACGACTCTTAAGTTTGTTAAATTAGTAAATTTTGAACAATTTTACGTAGAACTATTTTTACCGATTCGGAACATTTTAGCTAAACCTTTTTTACAGCTTGCCTAATACAGATGACAGTTGTATGTTGTGATATTTTAGATTGCAAGATATTGTATAGAGTCTTAAATAAAAATTAGTTTTACATGTCTTTAAATTCCTTTACCTAGGAATATGTGCATTGCATGGTGTTGTCCAAATTCATGATCTTCCATAATGTTGAAGGTATTTTTTAACCTTTTTCATACCATTCAATATTCATTTGGGACCACCCCCAAATTTTTTTCTGGATCCGCCACTGTGCACTCGTTCTATTTGAGCAGTCAAAATGCGTTGACTGTATATTTCTATGTCGTATACAGTCACTGACCCGATATCACTTTTCCTCATGAATATTTAAAATAGAAGTTGCCGAAATAACATAATATTCATACGACCTCTTCAACCTGTTCTTGTTTCCAATGCATACAACGATGCGTGGAACGACTCAACCTTGTTTCTTTTGCAATTATTGGAAAAAAATATTTCATTTATTAATATTTTTTGTTTGCAACCTATTATAAGTTATACGGTTCGCTACTGACCTCATACGGATCCATAGAGGGTAAGTAAAATTCATAGGGGGTGAGGCCGGAGGCCGAATCCCCTATGGATTTTATTCACCCTCTATATGGTCCGTAGGGGGTCAGTAGTTTACCGTATAACGAATTTATCGCACGCTGGACTTTTTCTGCTGCGTTATGTTGAAAAATAAACAATGAAACACAACAACAGCGATAGATGACGTCACCATTAACGCGTCATGAACCCCATATGAAATCTACTAACCCCATACGGTCGCATAGGGGGTCACCACGTGACGGCGTTAAGCCAATCACAACGTGATTTTTTACCCGCGGTGCGATAAAAATCATTAATTTGTTATCGACTCCTAGGAGTCGATATGGATATGAAGAATTGAACGATGGACAGTCAGTGCGTGAATTTTCTTGCTACCTGATTGGAAGATATTACGAGACGTGAATAATCAAAGTTTATTGATTGGTTAGGACAATCCAAACCTAGTAAATGTCCTTCAATCCCGTAGAGTATCGGATTTGTCCTCTCTATTTTAGCAATTAGATTCTGCCTGGTCATTAATCATGCATATTCATGATATTGGTACACAGGTAACGTTTATCTATAAATAGTCGAATCTTCTGGAGTTTCGTAAACAACAACGTTAAACGAAATATATATATATACTACTTCATAACGTGTGACCTCACGTGTGTGGTAAAATTTGTTGATTGATGCACGTGGCTATTCTAGTAAATGAATTAATCTACAAAGCGAGAGCACTTTCCATTTTCATCAGCTAAGAGTCGACTAGCCCTTTTTGAAAGGCAAATGCTTGTTATGCTTATGGTTGATATTTAAGTCCATACTCAAATGATTTCGTTCACCATCGAGTGTTGGTTTCAACAGGTAAATGTACATTTCATTGTGTTGAAAATTTCTCCATGAGCATAATATGAGGCCTTTTTAAAGGGGATTTCCCCAAATATTTAAACCAAATAAATAACCTTTACGCATTTAACAACAATTGAAAATGTGTTTTTTAGATTGCAGTATAAAGTTACATACTGTCCGTACTATATACATAGATACTGTGCCCCTTTTTCATGTATTCATTTCGGATATTGCTGAATTTCCGGAAGTTGAAAAAACTTGTTTATTTTACAACAAAAATACACATATGACCAATATCGAGGAACCCTTAGTTTACTTTGCAAATAATCTAAAGTATAATTATCTGTTTTATTATACTTCACGTTAAAGAAAAATGACAAAGTAAAACATCTTCACTTCTGTTGATTTTTCTAATACCCGTAACGTTGGTATGTATATGACGTCATAGTAAAATACTTTGAGTTTAAAATTCAACTGTAAAAGACATTAATGAAAGGACATTCAGTATAATAAATTGAATAACACACAGCTGAGAGGGTGATAGAGCAGATTGGTACCCCTCGAAAAAGCATTGTCAACCTTGGCTTCGCCGCGGTTAACAATGTTTTCACGGGGTAACAATCTGCTCTATCACCTTCTCAGCTATGTATTATTTATATATTATACCTACTCGGAGGTAGGCCTATATCTGAAACGTCCGTTTCCGTTCACTGAATATGTTATGACAAACAAAAAAGAAATGATTTATGCAATTTTTTTCTCATCCAATCCAGAACTGTATTAAAGTACGTTTTATCCAGTTTAAAATGGTGCATTGCAGTTTCAGAGAATGCTTGCTTCAGTTTGTTCGGGGTCTGCGTTTATCACATGTCTCTAGTAGCGGTTGAATTAGTCCATTGTTTGATTTTGTTTTGTCGCCGGGTTTGTCTTTGTTCCTCAATGTTCCTTCTTCTTGAATTATTCCTATTGATGACAACATGAGCGATCAAAAATATCAAGAACCATAGCCTGTCATTATTTTATTTTTTTGTTTTCCTATCAATTACTTTTTTCTTAAATGAAAAGCTTTAAGACAAATCTTAATTTCCTTTTATAAAATAAGGAGACGTGGAATGATTGCCTTTTTGACAACTATTCAACAAAGTCTAAATGAAGCAGATGAAAGCAACTTTACCTCACCGTACGGCCTTCAAGAATTAGAAATTCAAAAACCCCACAGCGACATAAAGCCTCGGCAAGACAAAATTGGCTTCATGTTTTGCAAGTACATACACACTGACGAAATTTTACGAATTAAGTTAGAACCAGTTCAAAGACATAATTAAAATAACTAAACCATATCAAATGCATATATATGAGATATAATCTTATAAATTACCATAAAGCGTCGTATGCATCATGAATCTAAGTAAAACTTAAAAATGGAAATCATTGGTGTTTAACAATTATTCCTCCATAGCGTTATTAGTAATGCAGTTTTCTAAATCCGCTTATAATTAATGACATCATGTCTTTGTCTTTTCCCTATTGTTGCATATTATTCGAGTCTAAAATTGTACATACAAAATTATCTGAATTTAGGAACAGCTTTATTGTCTAGACTATCATTTTCTAAATTTATTATACTTCAAGTACTAAAAAATTAAATATTTGACAAAAGCAACTCACCTGTACAACTCAGAGCGACCCCAAAAGTGTATAAAGTTATCTTAACGTGAAGCAAATTTGATGATGTAGATGATTAACTTTGCGTGACACGCATCTGGTGCAAGAAAATTGATACCGTTAATTTTATTAATAGTTAGCCACTACAAACCGGTAAAAGTCTGACAGGGTAAGGATATTTATACGTGCAAATCAGCACTCGTTCTATTTGAGCAGTCAAAATGCGTTGACTGTATATTTCTATGTCGTATACAGTCACTGACCCGATATCACTTTTCCTCATGAATATTTAAAATAGAAGTTGCCGAAATAACATAATATTCAAACGACCTCTGCATCCTGTTCTTGTTTCCAATGCATACAACGATGCGTGGAACGACTCAACCTTGTTTCTTTTGCAATTATTGGAAAAAAATATTTCATTTATTAATATTTTTTGTTTGCAACCTATTATAAGTTATACGGTTCGCTACTGACCTCATACGGATCCATAGAGGGTAAGTAAAATTCATAGGGGGTGAGGCCGGAGGCCGAATCCCCTATGGATTTTATTCACCCTGTATATGGTCCGTAGGGGGTCAGTAGTTAACCGTATAACGAATTTATCGCACGCTGGACTTTTTCTGCTGTGTTATGTTGAAAAATAAACAATGAAACACAACAACATCGATAGATGACGTCACCATTAACGCGTCATGAACCCCATATGAAATCTACTAACCCCATACGGTCTCATAGGGGGTCACCATGTGACGGCGTTAAGCCAATCACAACGTGATTTTTAACCGCGGTGCGATAAAAATCATTAATTAATGAAGAATTGAACGATGGACAGTCAGTGCGTGAATTTTTCTTGCTACCTGATTGGAAGATATTACGAGACGTGAATAATCAAAGTTTATTGATTGGTTAGGACAATCCAAACCTAGTAAATGTCCTTCAATCCCGTAGAGTATCGGATTTGTCCTCTCTATTTTAGCAATTAGATTCTGCCTGGTCATTAATCATGCATATTTATGATATTGGTACACAGGTAACTTTTATCTATAAATAGTCGAATCTTCTGGAGTTTCGTAAACAACAACGTTAAACGAAATATATATATATACTACTTCATAACGTGTGACCTCACGTGTGTGGTAAAATTTGTTGATTGATGCACGTGGCTATTCTAGTAAATGAATTAATCTACAAAGCGAGAGCACTTTCCATTTTCATCAGCTAAGAGTCGACTAGCCCTTTTTGAAAGGCAAATGCTTGTTATGCTTATGGTTGATATTTTAGTCCATACTCAAATGATTTCGTTCACCATCGAGTGTTGGTTTCAACAGGTAAATGTACATTTCATTGTGTTGAAAATTTCTCCATGAGCATAATATGAGGCCTTTTTAAAGGGGATTTCCCCAAATATTTAAATCAAATAAATAACCTTAACGCATTTAACAAAAATTGAAAATGTTTTTTTTTAGATTGCAGTATAAAGACAATAATAGTGCATTGACTTGACATATCAACGCACAGCCTCGCTTTTCCCCGTTTCTAAGCTTCATCCTTATATCGTTGATATGTCAATTCAATGCACTATTATTGTCTATGTACTCAACTTCTTCAGCTCAATCGCTTACGACTGGATATTAAGTATTTCTCCAGAGGTACATGTTCCGTGTAATGTTTTTGGCTTTGATGGATGTATGAATAAATTTAATCGTCTCCCATTTTATAGAATCGACCGTAATACAGTTTTTCGTGTCTTACAGCGACTAAAAAAGGCAATTGAAAGATATGTTTTCTTATATACATATATATAATGGTTGTATACCGTTGTTGTCCTCTAGTCCATTTCTTTTTTTTTGTCTTGCGTTGTTAGTTCATTTTTGACATACGATGTATGGGTTTAATTGTCTCTTTGGTCTCTCTATTACAAGTGTTTTGGATAGAGAAGTCATTTGTTAATATAAGATAAACAGTACCTACATCGTGTGTACAATAACAGATCTATAGAATTTATCAGTTTTATCACTTTTATGGTCATTTTCATCAATATACTGTTTAAAAATGTTTAGTTATTTGACACACTCAGGAGTTTTACCCCGGGGGCGTGTTAATACAACCACTGCATTAATGCAACTGCTTGTTGAAGTTTCATCACCATCACCATCTCAGAGGACAGCACCCGTGATGACATAAAATATCATTATTCGACCATTTTTATAAATTTAAATAAAAATTCAGAATAATAGAGTTCTTCGTATTCCCAGTGTTTATCCAGTGTCTATTCTTAAAAGCTTTTATATATTTTATAACTTTATCTGGTGTTTTATTCTATATTTTGGCGATTCTTAATGCAAAGCTTTTTTCCTAAGACTAGTTTTGAATCGTTGGTGAATGATTTTGTTTATTATTAACTCTTGTGCTACTTGTTTTCTGTGTTTGATATTAGTTTGGGAAATTATCTAGTTTCCATTTAGTATCGTATATGTCTCATTCATGTCCCCCGGACTCTACTAAATGACAATGGCGGTAGCCTATGCTTCTTTTATCTTCCTAGTTAGCTAAATTTATTGAAACCTATCTGACGTTTTGCTTCTTTTTTTTTGTACATTCTCGATTTTATCCATATATTTCTTTTTAAAAGGTGCTCATTCTGAGCTCGCATAGTCTAAGTGTGTTCTCACAAATGTTTTGTATAGTGGAAGGAATTCCGCAAAAATTGAATAAGCTTTGTTTACTTTTTTGCATATATGCTTTTCAAATGATAGATCTTCATCTATGACCACTCCTATATTATTCTCTTCTTTACATATGCTAATCTTTTGACCTAATAGGTTGTATGATGTGCTGTACATGTCGTCTTTTGAAGTTCGACTTAATATATTGATATTTACATTTTCAGAGGCCATGCATCGTTCAATTTTTTAAGTTGTTTTAAATCATTTTGTAGTATATTTTCTATACTACTGAAGTTTTTGGTTTCGTCGTCAATTAATTATGCATCCGATGTAACGCAGTCTGACAGGTCATTGAGATAGAAAACAAATAACAGGGGGCCTAATACTGAGTCTTGTGGTATTCCTGATGTAACCGCTTTCCATTCTGAGGTCTCCCCATTTACTGAAACTTTTTGTTTTCTATATGATAGAAAATCTGTTATCCGGTTTAAGATTGGATTAGTTATCCCAAATTTCTCAATTTTCTTTACGAGTCTCATATGTGGTACTTTGTGGAAGGCTTTCATGAAGTCTGTATATATATGCAACCATTATCTTATGTTTTTGTCCATTTATCCATTACTTCTAGTAGTTGTTGCACTGTTGATCTCCCAGAAATAAAGCCGTACTCTTTGTTTGAGAATAATCTATTTTGTTTCATGTGGCTAACGATATGCTCTCTCTCTTATAATTTTCTTCATAGTCTTGCAAACAACTGATGTTAGGCTTACTGGTCTATAGCTTTTAGCTTGTGATTTTTATTCGCTTCAATAGAGCATTTGCGACTACTTTTTTTTTGCTTTTTGATTGGCTAAAAAGTATGCTTAACGGTTCAGCTATAACTTTCATTTACCTCAAAAAGCAACAAAAGCTCGAGCTAGCAGCCACTCGCTAGCAGCTACTTCGCTAGCAGCCAATTATCAGATATGTTTATAAACCCAAAAGTTGCATAAGATTCAAAACGAACTACTTGACAGGATGCCGAGACTATGGAAAGCTATTTCTTACAATATCACAAAATTAATTTCTAATGGAAAAGTCGATACCATGTTACAACAATTTTGCCAGCTTTTAAATAATTGCATAGCTATTTACTATTCTTCATACACTTAAAGAAATACGCGCAGCACGCTGTTTGGTATATGGAAAGCGAATACTATTGTCTCTAATTTAATGAACAAGAAATTACATGTAAATTTAAAAAAAAAACACCATTAAATAGTGTCTTCGGCTGCTCAATCATATATAAAAACAGATTATTTTGTGATTACATGATTGATAAAAACATTTAAAGTACGTTTGAATCTTATGCAACTTTTGGATTTATAGACATATATGAAAACTTGCTGCTAGCGAAGTGGCTGCTAGATTGAGCCTGGTGACTAAATCTTAAGTATTCGTAGACAATTAAATTGACTGATTATAAAGAAGTAAGGGTTTTAAAGTACAATTTATCCAAACAAGTTTTAATATGAAATATATATATATTAAACAAATTGGCCAATCTACAAATCATAGATGACAAATATTAATTAATAAAGAGATAGTTGTTGTATATTACTTATTATTGCATTGGAGTTGAATAGATATCATGCTGAAAACACATCATGACTTATTTTAATGAAAAGTTAAGAGGCAGTGCTTTTAAATACTTGTTAATTTGTAAGTTTTTTATATAAAATATTTTCTTTATTTATCTTGTCTACAAATGAAATTTGTGTGGTAATTTTTACATAGGTTTGTGAATTTATTGTTTCAGTTTACCAGATGCTTAAAAACAACCTAGCATAATAAATGTTGCCTAGCAACGGTTCAAAAATTAACCATTTTCTCCTATGAAATTTATCTAATGTTCTTTGATGTTGCATATAATGTTGTATGCTTATGTATTATCTTAGTCAAAATTATTTTATTAGCTCACCTGGCCTGAAACTCTCCACCCAAGTCACAATTTATAAAAGTGAACCATTATAGGTCAAAGTACGGTCTTCAACACGGAGCCTTAGCTCACACCGAACAGCAAGCTATAAAGGGCCCCAAAAAATTACTAGTGTTAAACCATTCAAATGGGAAAAACCAACGGTCTAATATATATAAAAAACGAGAAACGAGAAACACTTATGAACCACATCAACACAACGACAACTACTGAACATCAAGACAACGGTAAGTGTTGTTGAGTTGATCAATTAAATACAATTTAGAATGGGTCTTTACTGAGTTTGATCATAAACTGTGATTTATAACAGTACAAAAACAAGTCTGCTATTAAAGGGGCACTATTAGTGCCCTTTAAGAATACCTACAATCTGTCGAAAAACTTTGTTGTCGAAACGTACATAAGTATTATCAAGGAGAAAATTAACAGCTTCAATCATCTCATCACACCTCCAGTAAGTATATTTAGCATATATTTACCTTTCTCATTAGAGAAGAAGGCTTTAAATGAGTTGCAGCAAATATATTGGCATTCAGATTTACCAAACGACCATTTAATTAAATAGGAAAACTTTTGTTTGAAAAGATTATGTGGAAGTGTAGTGTAAAGAGTTGAAAAGTCAAAACTGTCAACAGAGTCAAAAGGACCATCAAAAGCACGTAATTTATCTAAAACCTCCAAAGAATGTTTTACACTCCAAAAATAGTTAATTCCACTATTTTCATATATTTTATAACAAAAAATTATGATATTAAGTTCTTTGATAGTAATTTAAAAGGAACTAGTTAAAAGCACTGAAAGATAAGTTGTTGAACACTTATTTGAAGGCGAGATGAAACGATATTTTACTGGCTTTTTGTGTAGTTTAGGTAACCAAAACATAGAAGGGACCTTCAGAAGATGCCTTAAGCTGTGATGTAGCTATGATATATAGATATAAGAATATGTGGTATGATTGCCAATGAGACAACTCTCCATCCAAGTCAAAATTTATAAAGTGAACCATTATAGGTCACAGTACGGTCTTCAACACGGATCATTGGCTCACACCGAACAGCAAGCTATAAAGGGGCCCAAAAATTACTAGTGTAAAACCATTCAAACGGGAAAATCAACGGTCTAATCTATATAAAAAACGAGAAACACTTATTAACCACATCAACATACGACAACAACTGAACAACATATTCCTGAAATAGGACAGGTGCAAACAATTGCAGCGGGTTTAAACGTTTTAATGGTATCAAACCTTTGACCTTATCTGAAACAATAGTGTAACATCACAACATAGAAGACACACTGTAAAATATCAATTGAAATGGCTTAACACAATCAAAAGACATATTAACACAAGTGAACTTACACTTGTTGGTTTTCCCGTTTGAATGGTTTTACACTAGTGATTTTGGGGCCCTTTATAGCTTGTTGTTCGGTGTGAGCCAAGGCTCCGTGTTGAAGGCCGTACATTGACCTATAATGGTTTACTTTTTTTAAATTGTTATTTTGATGGAGAGTTGTCTCATTGGCACTCACACCAAATCTTCCTATATCTATTTACACTGAACGAATATGCTTTTCAACGGATGTACAGTTTATATATATCTTTACAGATGTACAGTTTATATACATCTTTACAGATGTGCAGTTTATATACCGCTTTACAGCTGTACAGTTTACATACAGCTTTACTGCAGTACAGTTTATATACAGTTTTACAGATGTACAGTTTATATTCAGCTTTACAGATGTACTGTTTATATACAGCTTTACAGCTGTACAGTTTATATACAGCTTTACAGCTGTACAGTTTATATACAGCTTTACAGATGTACAATTTAAATACAGCTTTACAGCTGTACAGTTTATATATAGCTTTACAAATGTACATTTGATATGCATCTTTAGAACTGTACATCAAGATTACTATAGTCTTAGACCTGCTGTACTACACGGAATGATTGTTATCTCGTACACTTATAATAGTATACCGCTACTTGTTATTATACCACGTGGGACAATCAGGATGACACCGGTATTCCGTGAACTCTACCATATTTTTTTTAGAAATATTAATTGTTTTGTAAAAATTCTTTGACACATACTATAATAGTTCAATATATTTATTATTCAACCGCAAACATCATCTGCGTGTTAATAATAGAAATCCATATTATAAATACTTTCAGCTAATTAAAATTTAGTCACCTACATGTTACATGCACACTATACAACATTCATTGATCACGTGACTAGTTGTAATCTTTTTATCCCTTTATTGGCATTATTAAAAGCCCTTTGTATTGATTTTGAATATTTGTTTTATTTAATTCAATATTATTGATAGAGATTTTGACATTTAACCTTACAAAAACTTAAAATACTGGCAAGAATTCAAATAACCCATGTGAAAAATGCTGATAAAATTACAACATTAAATTAAAGTAAAGATTCGAACACAATAATAGAATTTTTCGTTGGTCAAATTGACAAAATACAATTAAAGTTTAAAAGTCATGAAAACAGAATAGTAATAATTAAATAAAATTAAGTACATATTGAACTATTTCTTAATTAAAAACTAAATTTTACTAACAATATTGAAAATTGTCCTGTTATCGGATTACCATAACGCCGTTGACATTATTTAAAGGTGGAATTATAGTAAAAAGAATATTGGTATGACAACTAGTATTTTTGAATCTTAATATATCGTGTAAAATATGACGAGTTGCATTTTAGAGTGCTGTCTTTCAAGTATCATTAATTTTATATATGATATATTATCTTGTTTCATACTGATTTCAACCTTTAACTTGTTTTAAATGTTTTTAAATATATAAAAGATCACAACAAAATCGCCTGTAATTGTAAATGAACAACATATGATGGAGATAGTGGGTAATATTTCTGATCGAATAACCCCGGAACTTAAACTGAAGCTATATTCTGATTGTCTGATGAGTTTACTGTAACGTACGAGAAAAAAATCGACAATGGTTAGCTTCTATTCAGAATGATAGACCTGAATGAGGTGACAAGCCTACCCTGTAAGCTGGCATTTCGAAATAATCACACAGAATGGACGGTCAATTCATGTTCGTAAATCTACATCAACATGTTTTCGACTATGTTTCAATAAATGTATTCTTGACAGTAAAAAAAATTCCGGACAGACTCAATAAATAATGTATTATTATTTGACATCAATAGTATAACATATGAATACGCGACATTCTTAAAACGATATTGCAAGATTATTGATCGTTTATCTTGAGACATAAAACTAGCCCTTAGATTTAGCTATTGTTTATATCATATATCAATACAAGATCACACATTATCATATATTTAAATTCAAGGAATCAAGAGGGAACTTTTTGACACAATCGACATCCCCAAGTTACCTCGACACAACCGACATCCCCAATTTACCTCGACACAATTACTGTGGATTCATTTATTTTCGTGGATTTCGGAAAATTTGCATTTTCGTGGATATGTTACTTCGTGGTTTTGACAAAGTATGCATACGGCCTGATAGAAAATTTGTACTTCGTTGAAGATTTATATTCGTGGTTCACCTGTATCCACGAAAACCACGAACATTTGTATTTAACGAATAATAATGAATCCACAGTATACCTTTCCTATTAAAGCGACTTTGCGATGGCGTAATATGGTGATGATGTTCGTTCGTTCATCTTTCCTTCTATTAATCCGTGGTCTTAAAACGACCATCTTTTCCATGTACATCAAAGGAAAGCACTTTTATACAATAAGCGAATGACATCGGGTAAATCTTCTACGATGTGCTTCCCTTAAAATGTGTTCTCACGTTTTGTTTATGAATACATTAGAGAGTTGTGAGATAAACGTTTAAGAGAAAGCAGCAAAATATGATCCTACGAGTGCTATAGTCTGTGGATTTAGAAATTCCTGTTAACCTCCTAACATGCATTTTTATACTTTTTACTTTTTACTTTAAAAATAAATATTGTAGTAGTCCTGAGGTAAGCATATGTGATATTAAAATTGTGTAACACACCACATGAAAGGCTGCACATTATCATTAAAATCAGCTTGCCAAGTTGGTGTATATTGAAATAAAATGACTGATATTATTTCATTTACTGCCAATCTAGAGCAGATATTTAGCATGTATTTTACAAAAGATTATACAGGATATTGCGAATGTTATCTCTCACAGTGTTTTTTTTCAATGTATACTATATAGAATTTATATATCATCTGGTAATGGTCCAAGTGAAAAACTTCACATGTACCGGCAGGGCCGTAACTAGGGTTCGAATTCAGGGGAGGCATGGGTTTGGGGGCCACCGATTGAGGCCCCCATAATAGGGGGTTGGGGGGCACAGCCCCCGCTGATTTTTTTCTCTCAGTCATTTGCTAAAAATGACCCTTTTCCCTTCGATTTCCTTACTTTAAGAAACATCAGTATTGCTTGAACCTGGAAGCAACTTTTATGCAAAAACAAGCTGAGATTGCTGTTCTGGGTGAGCCAAGGCTCCGTCTTGAAGGCCGTACTTTGACTTATAATTGTTAACATTAAATACATTGTGACCGCGGATTTTTTTCTCAAATGATATGGCTAAAAATAACCCGTTTTCCTTCGATTTCTCTACTTTAAGAAAGATCAGTTTTGCTGGATCCTTGGAGCAATTTTCATGCAAACAATTATTATCTGTATTTAAAGATATTTTTTTAGAACCTGGTAAGTTCAAAAAACATATAAAACAAGATTATAGAACGCAAGATATTTTTTTTTATCGAGGATCTTGTATTTCAATATTGTTGAAAGCTGAACAGACATATATAACTACAACCAGGGACTTTCTATATTAGTCTAGTATATACTTAGTATAGAAAGTCCCTGCTACAACGAATGGGAGTGTTTACCTACTAAGGCATTGACCATAATGTTCTCGTACGATCGGGAGACTTAAAAAAACGATCCAACAGCTATTTCAGCCTGTAACGAATTGCTGATATCTTAAAAGATTCACAATACAAAATGAACTCCCTCTGCTTAATTGAGCCCCCAAATAAATGTGAACAGTTTTTATTCAAAATTATCGAAAGCAACGTTTCATATGTGTTCTCGTACGAATACTGACCCCTCAATACTGAATAACAGACGGACGGCCACACGAAAAAAAAACCCAAAAAAACAAATACTAAAACAGTTCACTTTCGATAAAAAATCCGAAAAATGACAGACGTATCACGTATCATGATAACACTGTTAAAACTGTAAACTTGTGTTGTTTATAATATAAACTAAAGTTCTCCGTGTATATATTGTCAATTTTTTATTTTATTACTTCCAAAAAAAGGTTTTGCCTGAAGAAAATTCACTCCCCTGCCTCATAGGTAGTTACGGCCCTGACCGGTATATATGATTTCATGTGTACATTTTCTACTGATGAATAAGATTTTGTATAATTGTTTAATGGACTGGTTATTTTTCTAAACGTGTCAAAAGAATCATTGATTTAATAGCACTAAACAAATGTAAAAAAGATTCAAATAATACACCTACTAATGCAAAATACGACATAAGAAAAATGACGAATGAACACCAGCCCACAACACTCTACACAGAAACTTAACAAAAAAATAAATAAAAAAAATGTGTTTCACCCTTTTGCTTGGAGACAATAAAAAAAATTCAAACTAAAATTACAAACCAGGCTGAACTTAAGGGATCAAGAGTCCGAGCTCCTGTAGTGACATCTATTGTGAAAAAAAAATACATTCGGTCATAGTCATAGACGATGTAAATAGAGCAGAGTTGTGGAACTTATCGGAATAATGTGATATAACCTTTGTCAATTAGTTCATGTAGCCAGTCTTTAATGGAAAACTTGGTTTTTAACGTTATCATAATGGTGGGTAATACCACTTTCCTCGTCACTTCGTAAAATTGGAATCCTGCCTCCTTATATAAAACTCTATGTATGTCGTCTAGTTTGCTCAAATTCGACCAACACACACATCGAGAAGCACAAAATACGTGTTACCTATATATAGGATTCAGCTAATAGAGCTTCTTCTAGCTCATGTTTAAGATTTATATATTGTGATTTGCGTAATGTTGTTTGCTTATCTTTTTCTGTTATGGCAATGGTGTTGTCAGTTTATTTTCGAATTATGAGTTTTAATTCCACTTTGGTATCTTTCGCCTCTAAGGACAGAAGAAAGTTTACAAACATGCTTGGATATTCTTCTACACTTGTATCAACATATCGAAGAGACAACTGTTTTGGTTAACGTTTATTTAAAGTAATTGCTGGTCAATAAAAGTCAGTATCTTCAGAAAAAAATACGGATAGAAAAAGTTGTTGATTCTTACGTTTGGCTATGCATTGAGTTTCAGAGCGAGGTAAAATAAAACAATCTGCTAGAAGAGGGAACAGAGAGGACGAAACGAACATGTGTAGTATCCAACAAATAAATAAACAAAAACAAGTACTATTATATTTCATTCAATCAGATGAATATTTGAGGACAGGAACCTTTGTCTCTTAGGTTCTTTTTTGACTCTTAGTTAGTTGAAAAATTGGACGGTGAAACGAGGGTTAATTCTGCCTTTGGAAGAGCTCCACATGAAAGTCTTTTTCGACGGTCTCTAGGAGAGCTTCACAAACAAGTCCTGTTCTGTGAAGAAGATTATATTCTAGAAGTGTTCCTGCAAGTACATGTAAAATACTTCAGTCAATATCGCGTTTTGCTTCAGTAATTTTTTTTAAAAAGAATACTAGAGTGCGAACATAATCTTTTCATAGAAGTTTCATATGTTTGGCGCCTTTCAACCTTTTCATTGGCTATGTGAATTCTAAGATTGGATAACCTAAGAAAACAGTTTGGACAAACCAATAAGGCACAGCAACTGTAATTTATAATTATACACTAACACTTGTTTAATATTATCACAGCTCACTTTTTATAACTTCAGTACACATGTTGATATAACAAATAAGACACATTGTAAATGCAGTAGAACCACCATGAATCAATGTTATTCCATGTTAAACAAACACTTCTACAACCTTCTTTTTCACGATCTTCGATGCAGGAAGAGTTCCTCCGAATGGTGAAAATGGTCTTTGGTCGGAGGATCCTTCTGACCCCGCTAATGACGGTCGCCACATTTGTTTATTGAACTTTTTCACTAAAACTGGAGGAGTCCTCCCAGACGCAGACTCGTTTTGGCTTGCAAAGTCATGCTGTGCACGCATGGGCTGAGTTCGCATTGGCTGTGCACGCATCTCAGTAGGATTTCCTTGAGTCCGTTTCATTACTGAATGTTCTAAGAGTGATTTTCGAATGTCTTTGTCATTTTTCCTTCCAATTAAGGGTCCTAAAATGTACAAAGACTTCATTATTTATATATTTTAATTAAGCATTATAACATATATATCAAACATTAATAAGTAAATTTATATCTATAAAACACATTACTTTGATCAAGTGAAAGTTCTGCAAATAAGGATAACCTGTCCTATTCGCAATAGACGTTATGTTCTCCTATTGCTACTTACTGCAATCAAAGCATATGAAAGTTCATGCTAATATTGTTCTATACATTTAAGTCATCTTGACAAATATTTTGGTTTGCCCAAACCCTACACAAAGGTAGAGACACGCTTATACATGAAACTCACGTGAACATTTTCATGTGAATATCATGTGAATATTTAAGTTTTATATGAATCTAATGTGACATTTTTAACATGAATTTCACGTGAATTTAGATGTTATTTGAAATGCTAGATATTTTAAAAATTCATGTGAATTTCACATAAATTTTTTTTTACGTGATTTCCATGTGAAATTCACATGAGTTTCACATGAAACTCACACAAAATGATTTCACGTGTGTTTCACGTATAAGCTCGTTTGAGGTAAAATTCATGTGAATTTCACGTGAGCTTCACATGAATTTAAATTCACGTGAAATTGATGTGAATGAAATTTGCCTGTGTAGGCTACTTCGAAAGGAGGGTAGTATATCTGACCTAATAATGACTTCATGATTCAGCTAATATACAAGCTAACTAAAGATATTACTTTTGCCTACACACTCAATGAAATAGACTGTAATAGCATTACTGGATCTAATTAACACAAAACATTAGTTTTATAAAATGTAAATTTATATGCACTGAAATCTACAAAATATATCTTGTCATAGGATGAAGTTGCTATATAAACTTTAGACGATTACAATTTGAAGTCGGGTTGAAGGTTTAATATTACTTTAAGAATTAAACGTTTCTGAAAATCTTTCTTGGCTGTTGTAGTTATATTTATACTTGCTTTTTGAGGGTAAACGTTTGAAATGATGCGTATAGGGCAAAAGTGATATCTTTGGTTAGCTTTGGAGACAAACAGACACACAAAAGTACACCCGTATTCCTTAATTGTGAAGTTCGAATAACAATCTGACATATCATTCTGATTCAGATCTTTGTTTTTTTACAGAGGTGATGAATTCATAAACCCTTCTAATTTAACAATCCAAATTGCATGATTAGATTGGATATTTCACTTCAGTATAATATAACATTGGATATTTCACTACAGTATAATATAACATTGGATATTTCACTACAGTATAATATAATAAGATGTGATATTTCACTGCAGTATAATATAATAAGATGTGACATTTCACTCTAGTTTAATCACTGGAGTAAAGCTGATGACCGTAACTGCATTCACGGTCATCCCAAGATGTCGGATGAAAAATTAGGTCAGTATCTGTATTGTCTGTTACAGTGTTTCTATATCATTTTCTTTACAAAGGAGACATTGATACGATGTAAATTTATAAAAGATTCACAAAGAAATCACAAATTACTACTGAAAATTTTTCAGGAAACGCTAAATTCAATTTGAAAAAATCGCTAAGATGTCCGTAAATCATTATCAAAATATTTTCAAGATGACCTTAACATAAAACAAGGAAGACCGTAACTTGTAAAAGATGACCGTAATTTGTAAAGATTGACTGTAATTGATAAAGGATGACCGTAACTTGTAAAAGATGACCGTAATTTGTAAAGATTGACTGTAATTTATAAAGGATGATCGTAACTTTTAAATGATGACCCTCAAATCTAAGAATATCCGTATTTGTATTCATAGCTTTTTGTTGTGTTTGTCTCAATAGGGGCTTAGTTAGCGGATATAAACATGTTTCATCAATTTATTTTTAACTATTTGCAGTATTTTGAGTTCATGACAATGATAGTAAATTGCAAATTTCTCGTAAACAATGAAATATTTATCGTTAACGAATTTAAAATTTTAATACAAATTGACAGAGATACATTTTTTGTACTACGAAAAGTTGAAGAAACAAGAATGTGTCCCTCTGAGGTGTCTCTAGTACATGCCTCATCTACACCACACTTTTCTATGTTCAGTGGACCGTTAAAATGGGGAAAAACTGTAATTTGGCATTATGATCAGAAAGATCATATCATAGAAAACATGTGTACTAAGTTTCAAGTTGATTGGAGTTCAACATCATCAAAAACCTCTTCGACCAACAACTTAAACCTGAGATGGGACAAACGGACAAACGAGCAGACGAACGGACAAACAAACGAACGGACGCACAGACCAGAAAACATAATGCCCATGAATGGAGCATAAAAACACTATTCAAACATATAAATATCCGGTAATCGAGCTTGTGTGTATGGTTCCAGAGGAAGCAGATTAAAATCTTAGTTTGTCTTTATATATGAATAACAATGCTGTATATACAAATTGACAAGGTTCCCCTCAGTGGTGGATCCAAAGGGGTGGGGTCCGGGGGTCCCTTTTTATTTACCGATCAGTGTATTTGAATGGGGACACATATATAGTTTGGACACCCTATACCCTGGGTTGGGACCCCCCTTTTTTGAAAATGGTTTAATCCGCCCCTGTCCCTTGTGATACGCTATACGCACAAGACTATTTTAAGGATCTATTTTGCTGGAGCTCGCCTTCACTAGTTTGGTCTTAGTATTTTAAAAACAGGTTCTGTTATTTTACTTGCAAGACAAAATAGAAGACAAATCAAAGACGATATAATATCAATGGGTGTACATCCATTGGCATTTTTAAAAAAGTGCATTTATTATATGTCATTACAAGGAATTCCAGAAATAAAAAAAATCTTTTGGCTTTTAGTTGGAGGCTGTGCAGCACACTGTTTTTTTTTATTATACTTGTAAGGTGTCATTTAATCGCGCTTTTGTTGCATGTTTTCCCCACTTTTTATGTGCATGTCTTGTTGTATGTTCATTTTAACTAGAGGCTCTAAAGAGCCTGTGTCGCTCACCTTGGTCTATGTGCATATTAAACAAAGGACACAAATGGATTCATGACAAAATTGTATTTTGGTGATGGTGATGTGTTTGAAGTTCTTACTTTACTGAACGATTTTGCTTCTTACAATTATATCTATAATGAACTTTGCCCATTAGTAACAGAGAACTATATTTGGTAAAAATTTACATAAATTTACCAAATTAATGAAAATTGTTAAAAATTGACTATAAAGGACAATAACTCCTTAAGGGGTCAATTGACCATTTAGGTCATGTTGACTTATTTGTAGATCTTACTTTGCTGAACATTATTGCTGTTTACACCTTATCGCTATCTATAATAGTATTCAAGATAACCAAAAACGGCAAAATTTCTTTAAAAATTACCAATTGGAGGGCAGCAACCCAACAACCAGTTGTCCAATTCATCTGAAAAATTCAGGGCAGATAGATATTGACTTGATTAACAATTTAACTTCTTGTCAGATTTGCTCTAGATGCTTTGGTTTCATAGTTATAAGCCAAAAACTGCATTTTACCCCTATGTTCTATTTTTAGCCATGGCGGCCATCTTGGTTGAATGGCCAGGTCATCGGACACATTTTTCAAACTAGATACCCCAAAGATGATTGTGGCCTAGTAGTTTCAGTGGAGATTTTGTAAAAGATTACTTAGATTTATGAAAAATGGTTAAAGATTGACTATAAAGGGCAATAACTCCTAAAGGGGTCAACTGACCATTTTGGTCATTTTGACTTATTTGTAGATCTTACTTTGCTGAACATTATTGCTGTTTACAATTTATCTCTATCTATAATAATATTCAAGATAATAACCAAAAACACCAAAATTTCCTCAAAATTACCAATTCAGGGGCAGCAACCCAACAACCGATTGACCGATTCATCTGAAAATTTCAGGGCAGATAGATCTTGACCTGATAAACATTTTTATCACATGTCAGATTTCCTCAAAATGCTTTGGTTTTTGAGTTATAAGCCAAAAACTGCATTTTACCCCTTTGTTCTATTTTTAGCCGTGGCGGCCATCTTGGTTGGTTGACCAGGTCACGCCACACATTTTTTAAACTAGCTACCCCAAAGATGATTGTGGCCAAGTTTGGATTAATTTGGCCCAGTAGTTTCAGAGGAGAAGATTTTTGTAAAAGATTACTTTAATTAACGAAAAATGGTTAAAAATTGACTATAAAGGGCAATAACTCCTAAACGGGTCAACTGACCATTTTGGTCATGTTGACTTATTTGTAGATCTTACTTTGCTGAACATTATTGCTGTTTACAATTTATCTCTATCTATAATAACATTCAAGATAATAACCAAAAACACCAAAATTTCCTCAAAATTACCAATTCAGGGGCAGCAACCCAACAACCGATTGACCGATTCATCTGAAAATTTCAGGGTAGATAGATCTTGACCTGATAAACATATTTACCCCATGTCAGATTTGCTCTAAATGCTTTGGTTTTTGAGTTATAAGCCAAAAACTGCATTTTACCCCTATGTTCTATTTTTAGCCGTGGCGGCCATCTTGGTTGGTTGACCGGGTCACGCCACACATTTTTAAACTAGATACCCCAATGATGATTGTGGCCAAGTTTGGTTTGATTTGGCCCAGTAGTTTCAGAGGAGAAGATTTTTGTAAAAGTTAACGACGACGGACGACGACGGACGACGGACGACGACGGACGACGGACGACGACGACGCCGGACGCCGGACGCAAAGTGATGGGAATAGCTCACTTGGCCCTTCGGGCCAGGTGAGCTAAAA